>NC_090911.1:8765704-9031704 GCF_040956055.1 Brachionichthys hirsutus | reverse complement strand
GAAGGTGAAAGAGGTAAAGAAAGAGCCAGTGTGAGGGGATTAGCAGACCCCGGCCATGTCGCAGAAACCCCTCACATTTCTACTTCCTTTGTTTGGAGCTGACCAGGACTTGTTGACAAAGCGCTGCGTGTTTGGCAAGGGAGATAGAAGGGGTCAACTTTACAGGGGGAGGGAGGGGGTTGGCAGAGGAGGTGGGGGGTTGGTGTGTGTGTGTGTGTGTGTGTGTGTGTGTGTGTGTGTGTGTGTGTGTGTGTATGAGGGGGTCATGGCAAGGAGGAGCCCTGGTGTTAGTAATTAGTGGTGTTTCAGCTTGGAAGCTTCTTTGGTGGTCTCTCGCTCTCCCTCTGTCTCTCCCTAATGTTACAAAATCTGAATCTTGTAATCTCCCATCGCCAACTACCACCGTCACCTCCTAGGTAGTCACACACTCTCTCTCTCTCTCTCTCTCTCACTCACACACACACACACACACCTTTCTCCGTCTTCCTCCAGGCCTATCCACCTAAATAGAATAGGCCAATACAAACCTGACTGTGTGTGAGGTGCAGACGGCCAAGTGTGTGTGCGTCACTGCTTGGGCAAGACCGACGTGTCTTCTCAACCGGACTCCCCAAGCTACTGAAGCACACAGCTACACACATTTAAGCATACACGCCCTCCACGGTTAGCTGACACAGGACACACTGTCTGTGTCAAGACTGCCTGCGTCGTCTCCCCCCCCCCCCCTCCAAGACCGTTACGGTCAGGTACCCGCCAGCGCAGGTGGAACTGGAGCTTAAAGTCGAGAGATGTCGGTAACCGAAACACACACACATGCAAAAATGTAGCGCGGGATTTTCTCGTTGCGTTCTGTTATCATGTATTTAGTGCAGTTAATTAAGTAGGTTTGAGTCTCAGGAGCAGGTGGGAGGATTCCTCACCAGCAAAACGGGCTGAACATTCTGACTGTCAGCTTGACCTGCACCGTGGCGCTCACAGGGGCAGGCTGTATGCCAGTGTGAGCGTTGTGAGCCGGGTGTGCGCACGCACATGCATGAAGTGCAAGGAAGAAGGCAAAGCATGATCAACCATAAATGTGCTAAAATCTCCAGAAGGACATTTTGAAGCTCTACCAAAGGAATCTGATTCTCAACACCGAGCCTCTGGATCAGCACTTCTATTGCCACTCGGTATTAATCTGTTGATTTGGTTTTCTTTGTACTTGGCTTGTCACAATTTTGCATACAGTTTTCATCACTAGAGCACTAGAGTAGATCCTATTTAATTTGCTGTCTGACATTACAGCATCCGAGTATGAATAATGAAAACGTTATTTAGCTTTTACGCAATGGAGGCATTTTTTTTAATGCCGCTATAATGATATCAGTTGCAGTGACCCCCCCCCCCCCTTAGCTGCTGTGAAGCTAAATCTTGAACACAGTTTAAACTGCTGAGCATTAACCCTCAATGAAGATGAGGTTTATTATATAGTGTGTCAGCATAATGCTGTATAAGGACCAGTGGTTCCCGGAGTTCTTGGATCGTGATGCCTTATAATGATGCAAAGTCTTTGTTATCCACTATATCTATATCTATCTATCCATATATATCACTGGATGCGACCTTAATACGTACATGACTTAACAAGTGTTTTGTTCGAACAGTTTTTCTTTGTCTATTTTGCAGCATATTTAAATGGATGTTCTTCTTTGTGTGTGTGTGTGTGTGTGTGTGTGTTTTCCAGGTGTAACATCCACAGCAGTGTGATCTGCAGTAACGCAGTCATTGGTAAAGGAGCAGACCTCAAGTGCTGTCTGGTGGGAAATGGTCAACGGATCGAACCAAAGGGTGAGGTTCACCTGCACAAAGACACACACGCCTCGCTGTTCAGCCTCTTCGCACCCTGTAGGACACATTTGATGCCCTTCTTGACGACCTCTGTTGTTTCATGAGCTGATTCTGATTGTTACACTTGAATTGAGTTTTCACATCTCCCTGGTAAATTAACTGGGCGCTGAAAGAAAGGGAAGATTACACACAGATTACACACAGGTTACTTTATCCATTCTTCATCCAAGGACAAGAACAACTGTAGTAAGAACTGTTAAAGCTCGTCGTGTCAGCGATTTGTTGTTACTGTTCATTTTGTTCAAAGCATCGAAGCCAACAAGGAGAGTTTCTTTACGCTGAAGTCTGATAGAGAGATTTGACACATTTTTATTATTTTTTATTTCCCCTAATCTTCTTGTCCTGTGTGTGTGTCATATTGATGGAGAGGTTAGAGAGCAAGGCCAGAACAGGACCACCCGGAATTCAACAGCAGCAATCTCCAGCCACATCCAACACACACTCACACACACATGCGCAGGGTTTGGCTGACCAGACTAAGCAGCCTAATTGAGTGAACAACAGAAACAAATGTGGATTTGAGCTAAACTTGTCTCAAAGTGTTTGAAACTGTAGAGACTTTTGACTGATCTCCACAACCAAACTTTATCGTCCTCGTTCCTTTTTGTTGGCCAAACTTTCTCCCGCTGGCCGACAAAGAGCCGCTAACATGGTGTTATTGAACTTTTCAAACTAGAAGTCAGATCATTGTTACGTGCACAACGTGAAGCCAAATTTAAGTCATAAAAGCTATTTCCCTTTTGATGGATAGTCTTTTGTTCTTCTTACCGAGTGTCGTATGTTATTTTAACTGCATTTTAGCCATTTCTTTAATTATCATTTTCTAGAATACCTTCTTGCTTATTATAGACATTACTAATGTAAAGAGTCCAAGTGATATCTTAAAAACCATAAATTGTTTTTCCACACAGTAGCATTCAACAGTCACTCATAATGTCAGTAATGCAGAAAAACTTCCACAAAGCCTCCTTGACTGATGAGGGGATGTAACCATTGAGCTGGTCATGACTTTCCTTTAGGATGTTTTCATCCTAAAAAATGTAATTTGTCTTTTACTCCCCCTCCCCCCCCCCCCCCCCCCCATCTACAATTAGATATTGACAAGCCTGTGTGGCACGAATACCCAACAAAAAAGAAAATGGGACCAAAGAGGATTAGCACAGATTTAGATCAATTGTTTATGGAATTAAACAAAATATTTTTGTCCAAGTAATCTACTGCGATCCCCTTTCCGAGCATATCGCTGTCTTTTGGTAGAAACGCTGTCTGCCAGTTTTTTCAGTTGCTTCATGCAGATGACATCAGATTAGATTCATCTATAGAAAGATCAACCCCGCCTGTTTAGTTTATATTCTATTGTAAGGAAGCCCGTTCTGTCTCTCGCCAATCTAGCTTGTGCGCTGCTAAAGACATTATACACCCACTCTGCTGCTGAAGCTGTTAGCAGCTAAGGGACCACCCAGCCAGTTAGCCAAAGACACACACACACACACACACATATACACAGGTCTGTCAGTTGTTGATTTTTAAAAGATCTTGCATGGCTCTCCGCTTCTACTTTATTAAATACAAATACATGCATTGAAAAAAAAACAACAGCTATACAGTATTAATTACGAATGGATCAACGGGCCCAAAACAAGTCGTCGCTCCTATTTCTCTCTGCTCCCGCTGTCCCATGCTCCATTTGTCCTCCCCTCCACATAGCAGAGGATAACCTCACTCTGAGATTCCTTCACACTAAAAGCCGTCTGTGTGGAGGGAACATAACGCCCTGCCACCGTTTGCTTTGGATCGGTACGGACGCTCGGTGGCTGACGGTTGTAGGAAGGAGCCGCGGCTGCTCGCTTCTGGCTTCGGGTTGAGTGGAGATAGTGTGAAATGCTTGGCAGGCCAAGTTTCAAGCGTCATCTGTTTCTTTCTGAGGTTCAGGGGGCGGTCACGGTGTCCTGAGTGTTAACACGCTGACGATTCTGGATTTGCATTGCTTACATTTCTTTCCTACCTGCCTGACAGACGTTCTTTTAAGCGTGGAAGCAAATCGATAAGCAGAAAATGATGACGATCTCATTAGAGTGCAAATTCCTTACATTTTATTTTCCCCTCAAAGGTTAGCTTTGGCCTTTTTGATAATACTTTAAGCAAAGAGTAAGGTTGAAATAATTCTCTTCTCTCTTTTCCAGCTAAGAGGAATAACGAAGTCATCCAGCTGATGGAGATCTGGCTTCCATAAAGGATGTGACATCATCTCATTAACCAATCAGCAGGAACACAGAGATGGCAACTAATTGACCGCTGGACTGTCCAATCGGAGGTTTTGACAGCACGATGCTCTTGTTCTCATAAGGTTTTTGTACATTGTGCCCAAATATAAAAGCAAGTGGTTCAACTCCTCAATTAGTGGCTTTTTTTGTTTGTTGTTTTTTTCATCTTTTCTGAATTTTTGTGGCATCCCTTCATCGCTTTGTTCAGATCTTTGTAATTGTTTTACCACACTGTTATTATCAGATCTTTACTGACTCCTAATAGCAGGTCTCAATTTCCATCTGTTCTAACGGGTGGTGCACACACTCATACATGTTCAAATGTGCATGGGTGTTTAGATGTGCATTCTGCAGCGGTAAAGGCCAGAGATGCAGGGGGCGGGGGGGGGGGGGAGCAGTGGGAGGGATGACCACAATGGCGTGGAGGTTAAGTTTATTTGTACACAAAATGGTGTATGTGTAGGCCCTGGACCACCCAGCTTGATCCTGTATCACTTAACGGACGCCCCACCCTCTCACACACAGGAGAGGAGGAAACCGGCTCGCCGCTGACACTTTTTTCCTTTTTCCCCCCTCCTCTTCTTTCCCTCTCTACTCCCTTTGCTGTCACAAGATTTATTGCATTCCTCCGGCTGAGCATTTCTTAAATTACAGGTTTGAAGTTCCTTAGTCACGAAGGAAGAGGATGAGGACAGGGTTGTGCAGAGGGTGTGTGTGTGTGTGTGTGTGTGTGTGAGAGAGAGAGAGAGATATTTACAGTCCTGTTCTCTATTGTGTCTGTGCTGGAGGCATCTAGGCTGTTTTTGGCCCGATTATGTGATGCTCTGTCTGTGTGAGATAATTGTGCCATGTTGTCGATGACTAAAAATGAATGTGACTGTCTTCATCACTTTTATTTTATAGCATAATTTGATCTTCAGCACCAACAAGTTTTTAATTCAACACACATGACATGACACGACTGACTTCAGTTTGATTGATGCGGTAACAATAGAATGTAATACTCACTGTCGGTTGTGTCACAATGTTACATGAGCACCAATTAAAATGTTCCTGGAGCTATAATGTGGTAAATTAGTTCTTAGAGTCTCAGATTTTTTTTTTTTTTTTAAGCCATCATAAATTTAAAAGCCCAATATAATAATAAACAACAGTGTCAAAGTGTCCATGCCGTGCTTTGTTATGTCAAGGTGGGATGAAGTTCCCTATGTGGCGGTAGGGTTGACTCTTAGCCAGTTTCCACCAAGCGTGGCTGCTGTCATGAACGCACGCCGCCTGTGGCCCACAGCCAAATGTGTAGTCACTAAAACTGGGGTTAAGAATGAAATCATGTGTACCTATAGCTCCTTAATGTAGTATATGAGTATTTCATGTGTTTTCATCTGCTTTTTATTTTGTCATATATTTGATTGAAAATATCTTTAACTATCAAACCTCCTGTGCTGAACGGCTGTTATACAGGACGATAACAAAATATCGCATACATGAAATATTAATATGATCCAAAGTAGAAAAAGGACAGCAAGAAAATACCTTTTTTCTTCATTAAAAATCCTGAAACCTGTGTGCAGCTGTTGTCTTCGTCATCCCCCCAGAAAGTAGGATTGCAGTCAGCAAATACTAATTTTGTAGAACACAGCTGTTCTTTACATTTGTAGAGAACGAGGAACATGTTCTTATTGCTGAAGTTGCATAAACTTGTTGACACCATAGAGGATCGGTGGCTGTTTTTCAGTCAGCGAAATATTTTGGTCCTAGTTAGGGAAAGACCGTGGTCTGGAGGAAAGTCCGTGGTGACTTGTGACATAAAACGTTGAAGTGGTGTATGTCACAGATTTAAATGTGCTCAGGATTTGCTGTTTCAGCCTCCCTATTGCATGGAAGTCTGTGTGTTATTTACGCACTCAGACACACAAAAAGGGCAACCCCGACTTTTTTTTTTCATAATGTAATGCACAAAAGAAGAATGGCGGAAAGCTGGAAAAATCTGGCTGGTGGGTTGGTGACGGTGCAAGCAGTGATTAATGTGTGTGGCATGGATTAGAGTTACAGGAAGAAGGTCTTCTCATGGTTGCCGGTATATGGCTGTGCAGTAAAGATTAAAAAGCAGTCAAGCTCAATATGTATCTGGGACCAGCACAAATACATCAAACATGGGGATTTTAACATGCAGAGAACATTCCAGGTTTAATCTACCTGTTTAATATCTGGCTAAAAATGTTATTCTTAATCTTGTTTCTGCTAAGGTTTTGCAGGAGCATCTGTGAAGTTGTTTTTCTTTTCTTCGTTCCCTTACCTGCTCTAAACATTTCATTCACATGTATTTAGCATTCATAACATCAGTGACACCTTCCTGGAGCTTTTGGAGCCATTTTACTTTTTTTTTTTTTTTAAAGAACTGTGGAAAAACACAGTAAAGATTCACTTTGTCCGTCCCATTTGTCCTGGCTGTGCTAACCTTTTTAGCGATCTCACACTCTGACCTCTTTCTTCAACCACATGATGAGATCTGGCAGCTGGGTGCGTTTGGGTAGAGGGTTGTATATTTGTTCAAAGACCCCAGAGTCCCCCCTCAATCCAACGCCACCATGGCTGAGCCTGCCTTCCAGCACCTATAGCTGTGTGCAGGCTCACCTGTGTGTGTGTGTGTGTGTGACCATTGTTAATCCTGTCACACAAATTGACCAACGCAATCTCACGCCTCTTTTGAGCGAATGCATGTACGTGTGTGCAAACACGTGAGTTTGCATTGCAGATATGGAGCTCGAATGTCAAGCCGCAGATTAAATCTGTCTGTCGTTGGATGGATTTGTGTCCTCGTGGAATTTTCCTGAAATTTCTTCAGAGAACTTTCATCTAATTGTGCGGCCCTAACAAATTGCACCGAGGTCAGAGAGGACTTTTTTTTTGTTATGCACGGTTTTTCATCGGTTAGCCATTTTGGTGGCAGCATATTTGCTGATAAGATTTGTTTAATCATGATGACAACATGGGGGGGGAATTTGCTTTCTTTATTTTAACTTATGAGCTTTAACATTTGTTTCTTTTGAATGGCCAGAGAACAGTTCTCTGTCTGCAGTGTGTGTGTTTGTGCTACATTTGTCATTTTCTAATGACATGTGTGGAGTGAATCATGGTTTCATCACTTTTTAGGGCAGTAACGTCGTTGACAGTTTACAAATCTGCAGATTTACATGTTCATTCCCATCGGTGAGACCCACAACAGGTCAAATTGTGAATCAGGGGCAACATGAGCTGTTTTTGAGTTTTTTTTGTTTTTTTTATTATGTCTTGTACCTCTCTCGCACCTTCATGAACACAGCTTTTTAAATCAAATACCTTTGGTTGTTCAGGTGTTCAAAAGCTTAGATTTCTCAAATAATTTAAAACATATTTTCATAAGTGAGGTGAAGAATTTGATTTTACAGGCCGCAGATTTGTGGGATATCCACTTCCATCACCTGAACATAATGGAGGCAAATTGAATTTAGTTTTTTGCAAAGTGTGTAAAATTAAAGCATTTCCTTTATCCAATGCACCTTTGACTCTTTGAGCATTGATTCATCTCGCTTTTTCAAGAATAGCCCGACCATTTAAAAGGTTTGAATACTTCACTATATTTCTTCAAGGAGGATCCGGATTAATCTTCTACAGAATAAATGTAATCTGAGTAGAATTTTAACGAGTTAAATAGATGGAAACATAAAAGCGAATCATGCCGTCCTATGTCGGTGCGCCGGATGGATGGTGGGGGTAAATGTGCGATTCATAGACATAACATGAATGTGCAGAGAGGTGGGTGGGTGGGGGGGGGGGGGGGGGTTGGTTGAGTAGCTGGGTGGCTTCATAGCTTGAGGGCTGATCGTGGGTGAGCGAGAGAGAGAGACAGATAGCAAACAGGCCACCCAAGTTGCAGTCAGTCAGAAACCTGTGTGTGTTTGCTGCTGACCTCTACACATTAGCACAACACTTCCTCAATTTGTCTTCTGTGTTCTCCAGCCACAAATGAATTTCCTCCCTCCCTCTTTTTTTTCCACACATTACCATTTAAGATGCCCCCCCCGAGCACACACACAGACACACCGACACCACCCCATCTCTAATTTAAACACATGAATACATATACAAACACTCTTTTCTACAAGCTTAGAGATACAACAGTTGCTTATGTTGCTCAGCCAACAAAGAGTGCATGTGGGATAACGACCTCGGTGACATGCCTCGCAAACACACGCCTGATATCGCCGCCTGTCACTGCGGAGGCCCAACAGCTCATTAACCAAACATTGACTGGGTGGCTGATTGGATCACATCTTAAACTGCTTTCACAATGAAATAGCAGGAAGAAGCAAGAGGCAGTTTTTTGTTTATGTTTTAAAGCCTCAGGTGAGCTTTTCTTTCTGCTCTTATGAGAGCGATTATAGCTTGTGCATCCGTATATGCAAGCAGATCATCAAAAACAAGCGTTTCCCTCTGTCTTTTTTTTTTATTTTTTTTTTACTTCTCCTTAAACACTTCACCCTGTTCAGTTTTGCATCAATGCTTCCAGGGAGCTCAAAGAGTTGCAGGAATGTTTCAAACTTTGTGAGTTATGAAAGACGAGTTATTAGAAATTTCTCATCGCAAAGGAAAATAGGTTTGAATTTGCTGAATATTGCATGTTCTTTACTTGCGAAGACATGTGTGAGATGTGATATCAGATTTATAATAGGATTCTTAATTAGCTGCACTGCATGGCAATTCTCTGGGCTGTATTGAGCTGTTTGCTCACACACACACACACACACACACAGTAGTGAGGTTCTCTGCCTGCAGGTCTGAGTTTGTCTTACCACCTGCTAGCTGCATCTGACAATACCTCTGTTACAACCGCACAAACAATGACTTAAAGAAAAGTATGTTTCTCTGTCTCCCTCTGTGTGTTTTTGCCAACAGAAAGGCAGCCATTCATTACGATGACAAAGGGGTAAAGAAATGCATTATCATAATTAATCTTGCGTGAGACTGTGGGTGGCAGTTTCAGCTCTGCAAGGAGACTGAAGCCAGAACGAGAGTTCTGGCTTAACACTGATATCTGAGAAATGTGTGCAATTATTAATGTCTTTTTTTAATGTGAAATATTCAACATGAGCTTGCTTTATTATTGAAATATAAAGTTTTTCTCTGTGTGCCTTTAAGACGGCATTATTTGTCTTATCAGCCAGCACATAGCCAAGTATTCAATCATCAGATTCGATTCAAAATGTTTTCATGACATTTAAGAGCTTGGTATAATGCTTTATTGAAGGGGGTTGTATGATGGAATTGCCCTCACATGTAGATGATGGGTTTTCTCAGGGAAAAATAAAAGGATGGAAATATCACCTCAATTATATTTAGACTGCTCCGTGTTTGAATATGGTATTTCTCTTTATTCTAGACTTGTATATAAAAAAAATATTTGTATTTTTAGGACCAGACTTGTTTTGTACATTGAAGGAATAAGGATGGTTTGATAATTAGAAAAAAACAACATTTAAAGCATATTTCAACTAAAGCCTCAGATGTATAGTGTATTTAAGTACATGCTTGAATCTTGTCTTCTTAATATGAATTTTTCAATATGCAACCATCAATTCTGTAGCACAAATATAATGAAAGGAGAGCACATTTGCAATATAACAAAAATAACAGAAAACTTTGTTAATAAAAACCCTTTTCTGAATTTACAAAGTGCGTTAAAAAATCAATGACCACTGGGCTAAGTAAATGTAGCCCAATGCTTAGAATGAAATACATAAAATTACGATTATAAAGAGCGATGTTTAAAGAAGAGGTTTAAAATAAGCTACATTTCGTTTACTTACTTTTTTGTAATCTTTTTTCATGTAAACTATTGTTTTGTTTCATTTTATTTCTGACAAATTATTTCCTGAAACTCCAAAAAGTGGATTTGTGAAGGTTTTCCCTTTACATTCACATAATTGATTTTAATCAAATTCTTACCATATGTATATATATATATGCAGTATATATACTCTCATCTACCTTTACTTAGTATAGTAATTGAAAGACTGCAGCAGTGAGCGTCTCACAGCTTCTCTCCATGATAAATAAACTTTGTTGGTTGAAACCCTGGGCGTCTGGACTGTTATGTGACGGCTGAATGCCGGAGCGGTTCCGTAACTCTGCCTATAGCACAGACCCCGGACGGACAGCCAACCATGCATGCATGGATGGATGGATGGATGGAGTCACTGGGGAGACATGAAATGGGGGGAGTAAGAACTGGAGAAGCAGATAAAACAGAGGGAAAGATTACGCCAAAGAAAATGAGAAGTAAGAGTAAGGAGTAGATGAGATGAAATTTAAGAGGGGAGAGGAGTGAGAGAAGAAAGAGTGGGTGGAGAGAGGGTGACCATGCGTGACACAAGGACACGGGAGAGACAGAAGGTTTTGGACGGTGTGTGTGTGTGTGGAGGCCGGGGCAGTGTGATGGCAGATATCTGCACAGCGCATGGTCATCTCAGATGGTTTATTTATCCAAGGCCTCCAGACCAGGCCTGGGACCTCCCTGGGTTTGTTAGGCTTGAAGGGGCCCCCCTACCATACAACCCAATTCCTCAAATTCCACATTAGCTCTCATTTCCAGCTGCCCATATCCTTCTACCACCCATCCCGACCCAACCCGGTCCGGCCAAGTCATACCCACGTCCAGCAAAGTGGAAAAAGGGGCCGACTGGTGCCGGTCTAGAAGTCGTTTCATATGGACGGGTGGATGAGAGAGATTATTTTTTTTTTGATGTGTCGTTGAATCGCTGCAGACAAATGTGGTGAGAAATGAGAAATATCTAGGATCCGACATTCAGAAGAAGAGATCCTGCATATTTAACTTCATCTCCCTTGCTGGTTTAATGAAAATGTGTTAATTCACTGGAGGAAGATCTGAAATAAAGCCTTAAAGAATGTCATAATGGAGAGCTGCACAAATATCCGGTGGAGAATCCCGTCACAAAGAATGCATGGGTTTCTATAGACAGTGGTTCTATAGACACGCATCATCACTAAACAGCTTAGTGCTAAGCTATATAGCCTCCTGATTACAAGATGATCATCATTGGTGGTAGAGGAGCTATCCAGACCTTTCACATATGTACAAGTATCAATACAACAAAATCAATACCAGTAAAAAGCATTGTATTGATATCTTACCTACAAAAGACAGCAATACTACGAGTACTTGAACACCTTTTGACAATCCCTCTGCTAGTTGAAACAGAGCAATGTAATTACAGGAGACCAAACCTCCAAAAACAAGTTTATACATCATGTTTTAAACATTATTTGTACAGTATTTTGTCTTACTAGTGTAAATGTGACATTAGTGGATGTCGGGCTGTCGGTGAGACTAAACGAGGCGTCCACGAGCATCACGCTGAACTCTGAGAACTTTGATCGAGTGATTATTCATGAAATATAAATAATTCTGAAAAGATTCCTTCATGAAAATAATCACGTGACCAAATTATTTTAATGTATTTTAAAGCTCAAACATCGTTCCTTTACTGCTTACTTTAGCAAATCACCAAGAAACTGGCTCTTTCTTTCTTTCTTTCTTTCTTTCTTTCTTTCTGCGAGCTGCTTTCTGAACTCATGAAATCATGCGTGACAAGACATGGAAACTTTCTGAAAGCCCTCCACAGAGATATGGGTGTCACGCTGGACCGGGCGACTGAGCCTCCGGTGAAAAAAGATGAAAAAAGACGCACGTGTGGAAAACTGCTCTTTTAACGATCATTTCTGCAGGGATGATGAGACATAATTCCCCATTGGCTCTGCGAATCAACACATTTTAACTGTTTGACCACAAGAGTTTAGGTGTCAGTGCTCAACGTGTGCACGCGCATATCTTCACCTGCCAACAGAAGATGCCCTGACGCGATGCAAATATCTGCATTTGTCCCACCCAAAAGTTTACATTCTTGTCTAAACAGTTCAGTTAACTTTTTTTCCCTGCATTGTTCTGGTGAGAAATAAAAAGTTCAGATGCGTGTGCGTGCGTGCGTGCGGACGGGCGAGCGTCCCGCTGCGATATCAATAGATGTGCAATTGCTTCTTCCAAACTGGAGGGGCCAGACCACTGGGAATAATGTTCAGAGAGCGTGTCAGGCAGGCAGGCAGTGTGCGTGTGCGTGTGCGCGGCTCCACAGAGTTTATTGAAAGAGTCCCCCCCCTCCTCCTCCTCTTCCTCCTCCCTCCAGCCCAGGCAGCAGCAGCCTGGGTGGTCCCCCCCCCCCCCCCCTCCTCTCTCTCTCTCTCTCTCCACTTTGGTGAGCTGTTGCTTAGCAGCTAATAATAGGCGATGTTTGCAAAGTAATTTGCCTCTTCCTCGGCCAATGGGAGACGGAGCACTTTTCCATCAAGCCTCCCTTTTCAGGATTTGCCGAGAGGAGAACTTCTACAAATGTTACTGCTGCGGGATCGGAGTTAGACTTGACACGGACGGCTCAGACTACTACTACTACTACTACTACTACAATTACTACTACGACTACTCCTCTCTGAGACGTCGTGTCATAAACCATCGGGACGAATGCATACTGAGGGATCTTTAAGGATTTCGGCGCAGAATGTTGGGATGGAGTTTCGAGGCTCTTTTGGCTCCAGGGAAGACTAGAAGCCGTTCCTGTCCTTTATCGCCGGCGCTGCTGGATGCGCTCCTCTCCTATGTTGGATTACTGTCGCTGTTCTTAAACTCACACCGATTCTCGCTTCGCTCTGCGCCCCGTTTCCCCCCCACACACTTTGGACTATGGCCTCGGATCGCGGGGTCCCAGGTGCCGGCGTCTATGGAGATTTACCCCCAAGTTATACGCACTCCCAGCCGCCTGCGAATCCAGACTTACTCCGGAGACCCAGCTACTGCCACGCTGCTTTTGCGCTTAAGCAAATCTCAAAGGTGATGCAACGATCGCTGTGTATATATAGTATAGACGAGTTTCATTCATTCTGCAAACATGAATGAGATATTGTGTGTGCGCGCCGTTATCTAATCGTGGAATGAGGGTGCGTGTAGGAATGCAGGGTGAGCTGAAGCGCGGCTCAGAATCTGGGGGTTCCGAGGTTCTCCAGAGCTCCAGCGCGGGCGGGAGTCGACTGGCAAAATTAGTTTAGCTGATGATCACAAAAAAATAAGTTTAGAAGTAGTCACCGCATATTTATGGGCTTTACGCACGACTTAACCTTTGTGTTTACCGGGATTAAACCGAAGTCTAAAGCTCGCGTGACATATTTTGGGGGGGAACCCTCGGAACTAAGTGGAAACAACAAGACAACATGTTCACTTTTGCTGTTTGCTTGAATGGACTTCATTCATTTTTATTTTAGCAACCGGGAAGGAGCGAGGGAGGGATTTGTTCCCATATCCAAGTCGTGTTGTGTGCATGCGTGTGTTTTTGGCTCTGTGCGCAGACAGCGGAGAGCGCACTGGCCCGGGGTCTGTTTGGAAATGTGGTGGGTCCTGTAAAAGGAATTTACTGATTGAGTTTGATCTGACAAAGCATCTCAGGGACCGCCCGGATGCTTTGGACGTGTTTCAGCACTGCTGAGAGAAAGCACAACAGCAAAAACGCAATGTCTTCTGCGTCAATGCGTTCTGCAGCACAAGGAACAGAATGGTTCTCTCTTAAAGTAGGAATCCAAAGAGTGGTGTAGCAATATTAATGCAAGAACAAATGTCTGAAGTTCATAGAAATAGATGCTATTGGATGTCTGTGTGTTTCAATAACTGATTTTTATTCTTGTTTACTGGTTTGAAGTCAAGTAGTATCCATTTTCAGTAGGAGATATTGACGCTTTCTATACGTCATATTTATAAAGTGATATGATTTTTTTTTAAAAAGAACAACAAAATTGTTGTTTTGCTCTTATATTGCATCCATAATTTGAATTCCACTATTCCTGATGCTCTTATACATTCCAGGAAATTTGTTTTTACATTTTCAAGCGCTGAATTCAAAATTCTCCCCCAAAAGCTTAAAACAAAGTATTTGCTACAACTGTGCAGAATAAATCATCTTAAACGTGGGAGTTCCTGGATTGCGTTATGGCAACAGGCACGCTCAGAGTAGGGCCGCATCAAACCTGCGGTTGGCTGGTTGGCACCTTGCGTTGTCATCATGTTACTCAACCTTATATGCCGCTGAACCTACGGAGGAGAGATGCGTGTGACATCCAGTATGGACTAAATTCTCCACGCAGCAACAAAAATAACAATATTGTCCTTTTCTTGCCCCCCCCCCACTCCTGTTTTGAATCCAGGGGAAGGCGGTAGGTCAGAAAGCTCCCTTGTGGATCCGGGCGAGATTCCAAGCCCTCCTGTTCTCCCTGGGCTGTCACATCCAGAGACACTGCGGGAAGGTCCTCTTTATTGGACTCTTGGTATTCGGGGCTCTCTCCGTGGGACTCCGGGTCGCAGCCATCGAAACGGACATCGAGCAGCTATGGGTGGAAGGTGAGTCATGCAGAAGTCTCTGTCTGGTGCGAGCCTTGTTCTTGTGATGCAGCGATGTGGGGGGGGGCAAAGACTTCTTGCATTTCCTCACACAGGTGCATCACTTAACCTTCAAATAAGGAGAGTCACGGGGTCGTGTGAGGGTTTACTCGCTGCTTGTAGTTTGACGCGGAGTTTAAAAGGCACATAGAGGCTGGTGGGAAGACGTGTGGTGATGTTAGTGTCCTCTCAGCACCATGGGAGGGCACCAAGCGTTCACTCGCTGATAGACTGACTTGGCTGCTCTCTCTGTATCTGTGGGAGCTGATGTGAAGTTGTTTTCTGTGCTTCGCCTGAACACTAGTTTAGTTTCCTGTGTATTGTGACTGGTAATACACTATCTTGTCTGTGCATGTCCTTCTAACTCCCGGTTTGTGAATGCATAATCGTCCTATGCTAACTCGCAAAACTATTTTGCTCTTTTTTTTTTTTTTTTTTACTTCATCCTGGGAATTTTAGATTTAGGTTATCTGTATTTTTCCGGCGGGGGGGGGGGGGGGGGGGGGTAGAGGCAGCTTTATTTGGTTTTTCACACCGGTCAAATTCCTTTTAAACCCCCAGGCTTTCAGGGCCGAGGCTGATCCCCACAGCAGATGGACTGTGTGAATGGTTAGCCATCTTTGAGGGCCCTGACCCCTCCCCCTCCCCACCCTCGGCTCCCTGTGTGGTCCCTAACTATTCTTGGATTCCATTCAACAAGAGGCGAGGAGGCAGGCACCACCTCCCTAAACCCCCCCTCCCCTCCCTCGCTCCTTCCCTCCCTCTCTCAAGAAGAGAAAATATAAGTGAATGCAGCTGAAGTTTACCCACCTGTTTTGCACACTCTTAGAGCGCGACAGCAGTCGGTGAATATAAACAGACTCGGTGGGGCTTTTTAAGCCCACCATGCCGCTAGATGACGGGGACAAGCAGCTCCTGCAGGAGCTGTGTGTGGAGGTGTTGGAGAAATCACACAATGCTGGCGTAAGGAGAGGTGATTGAAAGTCCTGACTTGAATGTGCACAAAGATACAATTGAGTTCCTGCATCAGACACAATATATATAAAAAAAAAATCTGCTAACTGGGATAGAAAAGCTCGAGTTTACTACAAAAGTCGGAAACCAGAGTCTCCCTTTTTCATTGGTTTCTTTCTGGTTCATGTAAAGATTCAGGATTACCTCTTTAGCTAATTGGTAGATTCACGTCTCAGAGGACATGTTTAAATGTTTGTGTGCCAGTTGTTTTTGCTGTGGGACTCGGATTTGGGGTGTGTGTGTGTGGGGGGGGGGGGGGGGGAATGCTGTGCCTTTAAGAGCCCATGGACATGTTTCTAAAGTTTCTGCCAGCCTTGTTTCCACCAATAGCCCATTGACAAAGCTGCTAGGGCCTCAATGGAGACTAAAGTGGTTCGGTAACAAGGAGAGGTTAGCTCTCCTCTCTGTCTCATTTGCTGCAGCACACACAGAAACACAGAGGAGCACACACACACACACACACACACATGCACGCACCATTGTGCATAAGCCAGGAGAGGGAGGGATGATATGCTCACTAATAAGACAGCCGATTTTATATGAAGGTACTCAGAATGATTCCCTGTTCCATATTTCTTGTGTATCCATCCTAACTCCGGAGAAATATAACTTTTAATGCGTGTCGGCACCTTCATACTTGAGAAGTGGCGTTTTGAAGAAAAAAAAACTCTTCCTAAATGGAACAAATCAAATCTTTCACACTCACATCCTAATTTGTTCAGACTAAACTAGCTGTGACTTCACACCCAATGTGTTAACGCGGATGCAGTGTGTGTGTGTCTGTGTGTGTGTGTGTGTGTGTGTGTGTGTGTGTGTGTAAATGAGTTAAGGGCATATGCTTCCCATCATATATTCTTCCCGGAGGCTATCCTCACACTGTTCATACACACACACACACACACACACATACACTTGTCATCTTTGCCACCTTTGGTGTGTACAGCTCGCCTACTTCCTGAGTGCGTGCTAGTCTGTCTGCCAGCACTTTGTGTACGTCTGTTGACATTTCTACCCGTCCACCTGCCTGCTCTGTGAAGTCAGGCCACCAGGGCTTTTTTTTTTTAATTGCTTCCGCCTTCCTAAAGCACCAAAAACACCATGACGCAGAGCACACTCGTCCCGAGTGGAGGAGGCTGGTGAAGTTTTGTACCTGCAAATATGCCCGGACCCTACACTGTTCTATAAGTTATAGGATTTGTTTCATTTTAAAGATCGCTGTGCTTTTTCAAGAAGGATATGCACCATGAAAGTAGAAGGTGAAATCACGCCTCCGGTCTTCACACCTGGTGCTGGTGAAAGTCCCGATATCAGGGTGTTTGGTCTGACAAGGGGATTAAAGGAAATCTGAGACAGGCATCGCTGCTCAAAATACCTGCTATTACTCACTCAGGGCTTGATCTGTACTCTGTATTTTAAGTGTTGTGTCAGAGTCTGGATGAGCACCATGTGTTTCTCCAGCAGCATATAGTGCATGCATGCATCCGGCATTTTTCATGCTTACATATCCCTCCACCGTTTTTGATTTTAAATGTCGATGCGAGCCCGTCAGCATTGAAAATAGGGAGCTGGGTTAAAGAAAAAAGAAGAAGAGGAGGATGAGGAAAGACATTGGGGGCTGGGGAAGGAACAGGGTGGAAGGTTTTATGGCTGATTGACACTTTTTTGTTTGTGTTTTTGCCCGTCTCACTTGAACAAACATGAGACTGTCTCACACGTGTTTATCTCCCACCATAAAAAAAAAGACTGTTGGAGGGTGTGTAGCTGAAATGTATACTGAATTCATCCTTCATTTTGCACTGTGTTTGCATAGCTGCTTTGGGTCGTGTAGATTGTAATTTTGAGTTCAGATTGTTCCACAAAGGCCCGCTTGAAAAATCTTGTTTAGGAAAAGAGTGGGTGGACAGTGGGGTGATGACCTTCCATGTATAGTGCTGGTGTTTATTCTTACTTTAACTAAACTCATCCTTCTTGGCAGAGATTGGATGATGCATGACCGGCATGTACACAGACTCAAGCTGTCCAAACGCAAATCCGGCGTGCGTGAAACAGGCGCTGTCCGGATAGCAGGCACGCCACATGTCCCGTAAAGATGCCATGTTAGAAGAGGATATGGAGGAAGCAATGACCTTACACAGCCCACATGGCACTGAACGCCTATAGCGATCGAAGGGCCAGCTTAACCAGCTCTCAATGAAATCAGACGAGAAGAGATGGCGAAACATGAACAGTGAGAAAGATGAGAGAAAAAGTTCCTACCAGAAATGTGTGAATGCACACATGGGCATTTTACTGTTTGGAGCAGTTTCTCCAAACAAACCTCAGAGCGCCACAGCAGGTAAATGCTATAATTCATCAGGGCGCACACAGCGCCCCAGTTTAGACAGAGAAAGGGAGCTCTATGAGGCATTATTGGAGGTGAATAGTGTGCGCTGGTGCCCCAGCTAGATAAATAAACTCCCAGAGCTCAGGGCCCAGGACCTCACTGGTAGCGAGAACAAACAAGACCCGAGTCAACCTGGGTCACTTCTAAATGTTTACTTCACCCCCCACCCCCCATCCCTTCCTGTCATCCTTCAATCCGAGTCGCCTTCATTCCATCCCCCTCGTCAGCATCCCTTCCAACACACAAACACTGAATACAACATATGGGGAGAGGCAGCAGTGTGACTCTAAACAGGCTCATGAGAGCTCTATCAATATAGTGTGGCATCCTTTCTTTACCAGCTGAAGAGCGACCATTGTTGTCGGTCTTTCCGAAAATAAAGCGGCACCAGTCACCTTAGAGTTTGCACCATTTCCCTCTGTCTTTACACCATGAAAGTATAAAAAAAAAGTAAAGGGAGATGCAGAGACTAAACATTTTCTTGGTACTTGGGAGGGGGGGTGGAATGGTTCTTGGGCTCAATAAATTCATTTCTTGCCTGAATGAGACCAGCAATGTGGAAAATTTTTGCCTTTCAAGCAGGGATGAATGTATGTTTCAGCCACACATTAAGCAGTATTAGCGGTCAGTGGAGTGTCTAATGTGACTATTTTTCACAGTGGCCAACTCTGCCCATGATTAGCATAATTAGCAGAGGCAAGTCTATACATATGGAAATAGAAAGTGCCTAAATGCCAACCCTGGTGGAAATTTATGTGTGGTGGCTAACGCCACTGGCACATCTGAATAGAATGTAAGTGAAACTGATTTTTGTTGTTTTCACTGTTTAATACTGTTTTCAATACGCATTCTTTCTTTTTTTTTGACGATGGGAGTTGCAGGGTCGCACAGTGAAACGGCTGTTTTCTGGTGTTCCGATTATTTCCGAATTTCTTCCTCTTCTAAAATAATACGTGTCATTGATGATTAATCAACAGATACAGCGTTCGTGAGAAGACAAAAACGCGCACACACACACACTGTATTTCTATAGGTAAGATACCAAAGTGCCAGCTTCTTTTTCTTGCCCCCCCCCCCAGCCTCACTCTCCCACAGCCAACACTGCATTGTTTTACAGGCTGGGAAAGTTTTGGTCCATTTGCTTTTGTTGAGAAAAAAAAAAGGGTTCTCTCTTTATTTTATTCTGCTGTTTGTTGGGAAACATCTGAAAGAAATTGAAGGGTTGAATGACAAAAAAGGGGAGGGGGGTGCATTCATTCTGGAGCTGCTGTACTGAAGGATTGTATGGAAGAACGGCCTATCTGCTGGGAGCAGCCCGTTTTTAGGCAGTGCCCTGGCTAGGTAATGCCAAAGGGCAAGGCTGGTCTGAGGACCGAAATTGGGGCATAATTCTTGAGGGTCTAAATATGACAAAGGAACCAAGAGTTGTTGTTGTTGTTGTTGTTTTTCTTACATTGCAAGAGAATTGCATTCACATTTGTCTTCATTGCGGAAAATCAAAGGAAATAAAAACCTTATATTGAAAGTCATTGTGAAAAAGAGTTTTTCCCTTTCATTGATATTTTATTAAATGGGATTTTGGGTAAAAAAAACAAATCAACTGTTTCTTGTCATGTGGTCACAGAAGTTAAGGAAAATCGAATCCACTATGTAGCACGTAAAAGCATACATGCCACTTTCAACCCTTTACGTCTTGTGTCTTCCTCCATAGCAGCGTGGGGCTTTTCAGAGGCCCCCTAATCCAGCTAATCTACCACACTGAACTTTGAAGGTGGCCTGGTCTGACCTAGCATGGCCTGGAACCGGGACTAGGCCTGTACTGGAGACCGAATAGAAAAGAATAGAATAGAATATATGGCCGTGCCTCCATCCTAATCTAGATGCCACACTGATTTCTACAGTTTAGGGGATCTTAGGGATGGAAAGATGAGGTGGAGAGACATGGTTGAGTGTTATATTGGTACACACATAACAATACGCCTACACACAAAGGCGCATGTACACACGCATTCATACAAATGTTCTTCTTATACATTTAGATCTACACAACTGTTTCTGCCCTCCCCATGACACTTTTCATTTACTTTTCACATTCCCAAATGTCGTAACAGTTGTTAAAGTGCTTTAAGTGGTGAAGCTAGTAAATGACTTCACGTGTTCAACCCAAGAAAGTCGAGTTGTTTTCTAAAAATTTGTACGTCGGTGGTCGAGTTTCTCACCACTTCCAGTGAAAGAACCCTGATTTAAAAAAAAAATGTGATCATTTCTTTTTCTTTCTTTTTTTCTTTCTTCATGTGCCAAACACACAGACCCTATATTTCATTTAAGAAAAATGCTCATGTAATAAAAATTACCATCCAGTGGGGTGTTGAAAACCCCCAACTTTCAAGCTCAAAGACACGTTTTCCCAGGGTGGGAAAAATATCTGGGAACTGTCTCTTTAAGACTGTGTGAACTGAAGACTGAGTGTGGGGAGAAGGAAAAGGGGGATTGAAAAAGAGCGAGAAAGTAGAAAAGAATGAGAAAAAAAACCAGGAGACAGAGAAGAAAGACAGCTAAGAAAAGAAGAGACAGGGTTCCTCCTGAAGAGGATGGTGAACTGAGCCGAGCTGAGCCGAGCAAAGTGGCCGCGAAGCACAGCGTTGGGTGGTTGGGGCCGGACCAGGGGTTCAGGAGAGGAGGCGAGAAAGAGAGAGAAGAGAGAGGACTGGCTGCCTGGGTGGTCCAGATGGGAGGAACGAGACACAAATAGCTATAATTTACTTCAGGAGGCCTGTAATTACAGAGCCAGCGTCTCTCCGAGCCACCCAGTTCCTGTTGGGGATCAAAACCCCACGCTGCAGAGGTTAACATACGAAATGTCAAAAAGGGTTTAACAGATGTCAACGGAACGAACGGAAAGGGTTCCATTTTGTAGTAGCCTTTTTTTTTTTTTTGATTGGAAATCTGTGTGAAACAGAGGGGGGGTTGAGGGGAACTCTGCTCCCCTAAACACCGAGCCAGAATCTGTGAAAAGGTTTTAAAGTTGAATAAACTCAAAAAAAAAAAAAAAACCAGCGGTCATCACAGAACGCTTAGTCTGTTAAAGTAAAGAGGAAATTATCCTACATCTTTTTTGTTGGTGTGGTTTTGTGGAATTAAGGCTTTGTAAGAAATGAAAAAAAAGAAAGAAAAGAATAGCAGGAACAGATGTTTTGCACATCTGGTTTATCCGGAACATGTTCCGCTTTTTTAAATAATTATTATTATTATCATTTGATGCACTGAGCTCGACACCCACCACTGCAAATAAACAAAAGTGATCTTATAGCATCAAGCTGGACTACGTCTCTGAGGCCCCGAGTTTCTAACCTGATCTCACACTTTTGCGCCGTAGGCTGAATAGTTTGTTTTTTCTTTTCACACCATCAATTTTAGGAGCTTGCTCCAGGCTGGGGGTGGGGGGAGGTGCATAGTTTGGCATGGGGGGAGAGAAAGAGCGAGGAAGACTGTAGAGGACGTGAGAGGTTGATATGAGGCATAAATTGAGTAGGTAAAGACAGGAGAAGAGCGACACTTCAGAATTAAGAAGGAGGCAGCCCTTGATTCTAACCCCCCCCACCCCACCCCCAACATCCCCACTTCTCTCCCCTTCCCTTCCTCTCTTTCCCTCTCCAGGGTTGTCATGCAGTGGGACAGCGAGAGGGGCAGACCGCGGCATGTTTCATGTCCTCTTGGCACAGCCCCCCCCCCGGCTGGCAAACCCTTTTGAGGGCATCCTCCTGTAATTAGGAGGCTGGAGTCTACCGCACAGCACAACATAGCAATCTGCTTTATTCTTTCATCCCCCTTTTTATTTATGCGTTCATTTCCCCCCCCCCCCCCCCCCCCCCCCACTGCTAACATCCATATTTATCTCTCTATGAATCTATTTACCTCTTTTTTTTATCCACTTGCGGCTCCAAATTCTTTGAGGCCTTTCATTCCCAACCCCTCGCTCGTCCTCCTCACCCTCCTCTTCAAAGGGTTTCGTGCGGCGCTGAAGCGATATGTCGTTACAGTCAAATGGCAGCATGAAAGGACCAGGACTGGCAAGCCAAACGCTCATTGTTTTCTCGCACATTCTACGCGTCATCGTCGATCTATATTTTTGCCCCGAGAAGAGTGGCAGAGGGTTTGGGGGCATCAGAAGGCGGGTTTTCCCTCACTAACAGGGCACATCTGTTTCACAGAAAGAGCCAATGTGAAGCTGTATTACTCATTTCTCTTGGCCAGACACTGGCTTGTGTGAAGTGCCTTCAAAACCAACACTGGTGAGGGCCAAGGGCGTTGGTCGATATGTGTGTGTGTGTGTGTGTTTGCACATAGACGTACACTTTATTATAGTATGAAAATGTGCTGATTTATAATTCGATCTCCCCATCTGAAGAAATTCCTTTACCCTTTTGTTTTCCAGCCGGTAGCAGAGTGAGCACGGAGCTTCACTACACGAAGGAGAAGCAGGGAGAGGAGTCAGTGTTTACCTCACAGATGCTCATCCAGACCCCCAAAGAAGAGGGCACCAATATTCTTACCCAGGAGGCTTTGCTCGTTCACATGGAAGCTGCCCTGTCTGCCAGCAAAGTCCAGGTGTCACTGTTTGGGAAGTGAGTGAACCACAGGCGGGATAGAAATGTTCCCGCGTTGATGCTTGTGTCACTGTTCACATTTGTAAATTACTAACTGATACTTACTTGTTGTTTTCTCTTTTGTAGATCGTGGGATCTTAACAAAATATGCTATAAATCAGGAGTGCCTATCATAGAAAATGTCATGATTGAAAGAGTAAGTTTGTGACAAATTTCCAGTTTACACACACACATATATATATATATGCATAGATTTCTACATATTTGCAATTCTTGATTGTGCTTCCTTCACATTTCCTGATCCCAGATGATTGACAAGCTATTCCCTTGTATGATAATCACCCCATTGGACTGTTTCTGGGAAGGGGCCAAACTCCAAGGAGGTTCCGCCTATTTACCGTAAGTCTTGTAATATTTGACTGAACTAAAAAATAATAATTTGCATATTAAAAAATACTAAAATTTTCGCCGACAGTATTGCTATCATTGCTTCCATCTGGCTGGCTTTGCAGCTTTTTTTGGAGGCGTTAGTAACTTTTTACACATGCTCAATGGAGACATACAGTTGGGCTTTCAGAAGTCTATTAGTGGCCACTGTGACTGACAGTGGTGGTCAGTAATAGAGTTCTTTTAGGGCCCGGAGAGGGACTGGAGGGGGGGCATTTTGACAGAGAAATTCAAAGAGAGAAACTGAGGGAGAGATGAAGCCAGCAAGAGAGGGATAGAGGGATAGGAGATAGCTGCAGCAGCAACTGGGTGGTGGGTTGGTAGTGGGGAGGCGGTGGCGGCGGTGGCAGGGGAGCCCTTTGGGTCAGACAATGGAAAGCATTCTTTCAGTTTACGAGTGAGTGTCCATCAGTGCAGGGGCCCCAGAGGAGGGAGGTGGGTGGGTGGGGGGGGGGGGGGGCAGCTTTGTCAGCTCATGGCTAACACTCGGCATTCTCATGGTAATGCCCCGGGCTCCCAGCTTCCAAGTTGTCCAACAAATAAAATGGGCAGTATTCAAGCCTCAAGTCCCCCGAGAAAGACAGAGAGAGAGAGAGAGAGAGAGAGAGAGAGAGAGAGAGAGAGAGAGAGCGCGAGGCTACAAGACAGTTAACAGTGCTCGGGGTGTATTTGGGCATTTGCGGATTCTTTTTTTTTGCTCCTTTTTTTACTGAACATAATTCTCTTGAGAAACTGAACGAGGGATTTTATGTCATCAGTTGTGATATTTCAATCAGCGCCTCTGTTTGTGAAAGATAGTTTACATTATAGCAGATGTTTCTTTGCCAAAAAAAGAAAAGAAAAGTATTTGTTTATAATTCTATATAGAGCTGCCAGCGGCATATTGCATGACAAGCCGGCACACACAGAAACAAACCCAAGTTTCCCATCCTTATCTTCTCCCAGTTGACTTGTGTGAAAGCAGAGCAGAGGGGGGAGAGAGGGCTTTTGATTATTCAAATGTCTTCCGAGTATTCCTGTAAATCAAGAGTTATCATCTGTTGTTATTTATTATTGGATGTTGTTTTTTTTTTAACTGACCTTCTCATGTTGAGCTGAAGGTAATTTGGTAAGTGAGGCTCGTGTCCCAGCTCACCTCAGCGTAGGACTGGAATATAGAAACACTGAGATAGAATCAGAGAAGGGAAGAAGGAGAGGTGTGAATTGGGAAATATAATAAGTAACAGTGAGATAGATAGAAAGCGATTTTTTTTAAAAACAGGACAACAAAGCAATCTATGAAGAAGAAGAAAATAATGAAAGAGCCCCGACCGGTTCACTCAAGCAAAAACTAGCTGATAAAGCAGTGTGCCTTTGCAGCCAGCACCAAAAGGGCTCCTGGTATGCGTGAATAGGAGAGGAACTCCTTCAGGAACCTTTGGGGTTCTGTTCTTTTCCTCTTTTGTCAGTTTTCTTCTTGCTTTGTCTGAATGCAGAAACTTCTCAGTCTAAACTGCTTTTCTAATGACATGAAAACCACATCTTTCAAAAGTGAAACAAGGATGCAGTAAAGCTATTTTGCATTCAATGCTGGGGTGCTGCAAACGTTTCCTTAAGTGGGATGCATTGCCTGGAAGATAAATACAGGCTAAAGCGCAAGATTGATCTCTCAATTGAGAACTAACTCTTTTGTAAATGCATGTAAACCGGTCTAAATGTGGCTCTGCGGCAGGAAAGCTATTCATGATAATAATGTACGTACAGAAGCCTAAATATAAAGCTAATTGTGAATTTACAGTACTTTAAAGAAGCAGGATGCTGAACCAGGCAGAGATTAGTGCGGGCGTCTTTTCCTGTGAACATTACACAGTTCAAACTTTGCTTGTCCTCTCATTTCTCACCTACTTTCATCCCATCCATCCTCCCCTTCCTTCTCTACTTATCAAGATGTTTGAGAGGCAGGGATAATTGTTATGACTCAGTGCAGGACATTGAGGACTGCAAGTGAGCAGGCAGCCACCTACCTTTCCCCCCACCCGGGCATTGTTGCAGCGTGAAACAGGATAATAAACGCTGTTTTATCCTGTATCTGCAGCTATAGCCTCCAGCATAGAACAACGAGGAAGAGAAAATGAAGCTGAAGCGAGAGAATCTGAGTTTTCCTGCTGACATTAAAAGTTTAGCTGGAATGCAAAAAAATATATATATATATAGCCTTGCAGGAATGGCTGAATATGTTTGAGTTGATGCTCATCTTCACTGTATCTTTGCTCTCCAGAGGCATGCCAGATATCCAGTGGATGAATCTTGATCCAGTGAAGCTGATGGAAGAACTGAGTCAGTTCACATCGCTGGAAGGATTTAAGGAGATGCTGGACAAAGCCCAGGTTGGGACACACAAAGAGAGATTTGTAGAATGAAGCGCTAATGGGATTAGTAGCTCGTCTAGCTGCATGCATTTTTTTTGTACGAAGACTGGGATATTTTAACATGTATTTGTATTCCTTAGGTTGGCCACGCCTACATGAACAGGCCATGTCTAGACCCTGAAGACCCAGATTGCCCCCTCAGTGCACCCAACAAGGAGCAGAGAGAGGTAAATTCATAGTTCAGTCGTTAAATACAACAAGATGCTCCAGCTTGATCAGAGCAGCTCATAGAGCTGTAAAAAAAAAAAAATTGCATTTAACATGTCTTCCTGTGTTTTGGCATCTGTTCCTGCTCATCCATTCAGAGTCCTGACATTGCTGGACATGTACAGGGTGGTTGTCATGGTTTCAGCCGGAAGTTCATGCACTGGCAGGAGGAGCTGATCCTGGGAGGGCGAGTCAAGAACAGCCAGGATTCTCTGCTGAGGTGAGGGCATATTAAAACCTTTCAGACCACCCGCTGCAGGTTCAGAGTCCATTTACTTTCTTGGATAGTTCATCAGGAGAAGGGGCAAATACGAGACGTGCCTCCAACCGAGAAGGATAGGCGTCCCGCTGGACTCTGGCTCGAGATCAGCCGATTTAATTTGAAATGATTGACAAATAAAGTCCCAGAAAAATACCCGTATCAAAGTAGGGAAAACCTTTGTTTTGCTTTTTTCCTTTTTTCCTATTGGCTTAAACAAAATTATAAAGCAATAGCAATGAAACTGGAGTGACAGCAATGGTTCAGAGCCCAGGTCATGACCCGCACAGCCCCAGCAGGGCCTTGAACCAAAAAGGATTGCAGTCCCCGTCTGCAACAGCCGCACTTACTCCCCAGGTGTGATTTACAATCACTTCTTTCACATTTTGAGCAGCGCTGCTGCTCGCCGGGGCTGTGCCAAGAAAGCCCGAGGACATCTGGGATCGCAGCCGAGAGAACGGCAGACAGACTAGATAGCACCTACATTTGGCTGTTTTCATTGGCAGACGGACCGGCAGGCAGGCGAACAAATCATAGAAGAAGCAGCCCCCTGCCTTTAGTCATTCACAGCAAGGCATGCTCCTGTAGGCAAAGTGACACTGAGAACAACAAAATAATCCCTTCAAGTTATTATTCGGATGAGTCTTCAGATCAGTTTAACATGCATTAAATCTGCAATTGGGGGTGGCGGTGGGAGGCTGGCATCGCATCCATGTTCCAAGCTTACACTTGTGTGTTTCGCAGTGCGGAAGCTCTCCAGACCATGTTCCTGTTGATGAGTCCGAAGCAGCTGTACGAGCACTTTAAAGACGACTACGAGATCCACGACATAAACTGGAATGAAGACAAGGCCACCGCCATCCTTGAGTCCTGGCAGAGGAAGTTTGTAGAGGTGTGTGTTCAATGGTCACTGACAAGCACACACAAAATAAATACACACATAAAGTGTACACACACACACACACAGAGGCATGAGACTTATTCTGCAGTCTCTGAATTCCATCAGTCTTCAGCTCCCTTGTAAAGCAAATCACAGGGCAGGCCAGGGCAGTGGATGTGTGCGCGTGCGTGCGTGTGTGTGTGTGTGTGTGGGGTAGGCCAGCCATCTCTCTCTGTCAGAGCCCTAGTTATAGGAACAAGCTGTTGCTGTGATAGCTGACACCCGCCATGGTGAGTGTAAGGAGAGAAGGCGGGAGGAAGGGACATGGGAACGGGGTGCGGGGGGGGGGGGGGGACACACACACACACACACACTCAGACATTAACCCAGCGAGTCACACAACCCGTCCTGTTGTTGTTGACACATTAAAGAATAAGGAGAGATCAATTTGCGATAAAGATCGGCGGACTGGGGAGCTTTGGTCCACTCATGGCACAGAGTGGAGAGAGCAGCCTTCCACGCCATGTGATCCCATCCCTTTCACCTTTGACCTCACAACCTCTGGCATCTGCGCCCATTACTCCTCAGTTGTCATTCATACACATGCGCTGACACACTATGCTAGCACATTTAAAAACACACGCGTACTCACTTTCACACACTTTTCAAAGGAAGCTTGGAAGTGTGTGTGTGTGTGTGTGTGTTTGATGTGCAGCTTATGTTCCTCTGGAGTGCTAATAATGTAGACAACATGCTGGAGAATATATATATATATATATATATATATTGTTATATACTTGTTTGGATGCCCTTGAATGAATTGATCTGTATCTGTTAGGTGGTCCACCAGAGTAATCCAGAAAACTCGAGCCAATCCATCCACGCTTTCTCCACCACAACCCTCAATGACATCATGAAATCCTTCTCTGATGTCAGTGTGATCAGGGTGGCTGGCGGATACCTGCTCATGGTAAGCTTAATGAACAGGTAGTAAGTTCATGGAACATATTTTACTTTAATGTAGAATTGCTTTTATGTACTTATAATACTATAATACTTATAATAATAATATATATATATATTATATTAATATTACATTATTATATATATTATAATATTATTACTATTTTAAATATACTTATTAATATTTATGTCCTCTACAGTTGGCCTATGCTTGTGTGACCATGCTAAGGTGGGACTGCGCCAAGTCCCAGGGGGCCGTGGGGCTGGCTGGGGTGCTGTTGGTCGCTCTGTCTGTGGCTGCAGGGCTGGGTCTCTGCTCCTTGCTGGGCCTCTCTTTCAATGCTGCCACCACACAGGTACAAGACAAATGAAAAGGCATACTTCTGTGTTGCAATATTGGAAAACGTATTTTAAGGCGCCACTTCGAACGCTGATCATTCATTTCTTCATTCCAACCCCCCCCCCCCATCCCCTTTCCCAGGTGCTTCCCTTCCTGGCACTCGGGATTGGTGTGGATGACATGTTTCTGTTGGCTCATTCCTTCACAGAAGCTGGAAGTAGCATCCCCTTTAAGGTAGCTTTGAGTCTCTCTCTCTCCTCCGGTCTCCTCTCATCATCTCTCCGCTCCTCTCCTCTCTTTTGAACGCTGTTTGTGTTTGTTTTATAGGAGCGGACGGGAGACTGTTTGCGTCGTACCGGCACCAGCGTGGCTCTGACTTCCATCAACAACATGATTGCGTTTTTCATGGCCGCTCTCGTACCCATCCCTGCCTTGAGAGCGTTCTCTTTGCAGGTATGCTTTTGCACGCCTGCCCTTCTCACACATGAACACAATCACACACACACACACAATGAGGCCTGAAGCTACTCTGAGTAGGAAAGAGATAACTTAAGAGAAGAGACACATCTTCAGAGCAAGAAAAGCTTTTGTTTCCCTTTTTATTACCGCTGCACCAACAAGGCCGATGTTTATTTTTGGCCGCTTCATGTATGCATGCATAAGTGTGTGTGTGTGTGTATAATGTGGAATAATCACAGCAAAGTGGGTGATTAACAGATAAAGAGAGAATGAGCGGGAGAAGGAGGGAGAAGCGGATCAGTATATCACTGGCCCGTCAAGGCAGTTTGCTCTGATCTGTAGCTATAGCTGTGGGTGGTCTGAAACACACAAGCGCATACACAAATACACACACACACGTAGATGTGCGTGCACTTGAAACCACAGCCAGTTAGAATGTCAGCTCCAGGGGCTGGAGTGAATGAAGGGAGATGGGTTTGCTCAGACTCGCAAAAAAACATATTCCTTCATTTCTCCCTTCTCTCTGTCTTTCTTCGAGTTTTTTCAGTCTGGCAGTCTCTCTCTCTCTCTTTCTCTCTCTCTCTCTCTCTCTCTTTCTGCTTCTGGCTCGTTCAGTATTCCTGGCTGGTGATTTAGAGTGAACCTCTTTTTACTTTCTCGGCTGTTGTCTGGGTTATTAAGAAAAGAAGGTGCTCCCCGGCTCGGGGAGGGTGTCTGTAATATCACATGCTGTTCTCTGTCTTTTCTCACACTGCATCTTTTTTTTTCCTCATTCCCTCCTTAGGCGGCCATTATTGTCGTGTTTAATTTCGCCATGGTGCTGCTGATCTTCCCCGCCATCCTCAGCCTGGACCTCCACCGACGTGAGGACAAGCGCTTGGACATTCTCTGCTGTCTGTACAGCCCCTGCTCCGACCGCGTCATCCACCTCTCTCCACACGAGCGCTCAGATGCCGGCGAGCAGCCGCACACCCCGACGACGGCCGCCGCTCACACGCATCAGTACGCGGCGGGGTCCACGATCACCACCAGCACCCAAATCACCACCACAGTGCAGGCATTCACGCAGTGTGACGCAGCGGGACAGCATATCGTCACCATCCTACCACCTACCTCGCAGATCTCTACCAGCCCGACTTCCATCATTGTTTGCCCTACTTCACAGCCCCAAGGTAAAAGTCCACCTTAAGATTCTGACAAGCCTATTACAAATAAATCACGGTGCTAAAACTCCAGTTGTTGCTTTTTCTTGCCTAGCCATCACTCCTCCTCCCGCCGCCACCACCACCTCCGTGCCAGACCCGTATGGTTCTCAGCTCTTCACCCCGACATCCAGCTCCACGCGGGACCTCCTAGCACAGGTGGAGGATTCCAAATCTGGAAAGAAGTGTGTCCCACTCCCTTTCCTGCACTGGAACCTGTCCAGCTTCGCCAGGGACAAATATGCACCCCTGCTCCTCAAGCCCAAAAGCAAAGCCACCGTGGTGGTTCTCTTTTTAGGCCTCCTGGGACTCAGTTTGTATGGGACCACCATGGTGCACGACGGCCTCTACCTGACTGACATTGTGCCACGCGATACCAAGGAGTACGATTTCATCGAAGCCCAGTTCAAGTATTTCTCCTTCTACAATATGCACTTGGTGACCATGGACGGATTCGATTACGCTCGGTCGCAGAGGTTGCTGATCCAGCTGCACAACGCCTTCAACTCGGTCAGATACGTCGTCAGAGACAGCGACAACAGGCTGCCCCGCATGTGGCTGCACTACTTCCAGGACTGGCTCAGAGGTATGAATTCAGGCTCAGCGGTGTTACCCCCCCCTGTCCCCTTGTGGGTTTCTGATAATGATGTCAGTATCCGGTAAACAGGTTTTTTCAGGTGTGACTGTTTCACCAAGAACGAGTGTGTGTGGGGGGGGGGTGAGAATGTGTGAAGGGTGAGTGAAAGTTCACTCAAGCCCACCTGGGCTCAGGGGTGTAGGAGACAGGTTGGGGCCATAGGTTATCTTTCAGTGTGTGTGTGTGTGTGTGTCCCTGGGGTTAGGCTGTGTCAGAGGCCCCGTTAGAAGGAAATGACGGCAGGTCAAATGTGGAACAGCTTCACTTCCATTTAGAGAGAAACATGAGAAAAGTCCTATATTTTCATGATAAGGATGGTTAACAGACAATCACAACGATCTGTGCTCTGCGTGTTTTGCCTCTCACGTAGGTCTTCAGGCTTCTTTCGACGCTGACTGGCAGGCGGGCAGGATTACGCATGACAGCTATCGTAATGGCACCGAGGACGGAGCTCTTGCATACAAGCTCCTCATCCAGACTGGCTCCAAGAAAGAGCCTTTTAACTACAGCCAGGTACGTCCGCTATAGCTAAGATGCACTTTTTAAACAGAATGCACACGTCAAAGCGTGGCATCGTGTGTGGTATTCTGGACAATGATGCAAACAGCCCCCCCCCCCCCCCCCATGTATTCTGACAAAAAAAAAAACACACGAATGGCCATTTAATAAAAACTTTGCAATCTTCCTCCAGCTGACTTCTCGCCGCCTGGTGGATGCAGAGGGTTTGATTCCCCCGGAGGTGTTTTACATTTACCTGACTGTATGGGTCAGTAATGATCCTCTGGGCTATGCAGCCTCACAGGCCAACTTCTACCCACATCCCAGAGAGTGGATTCACGACAAATATGACACGACGGGAGAGAATCTACGCAGTAAGTGTTTTATTTTATATGCATTTTGCCAGCGAGAACAGCAAACTGATCTCAACCCGACTTTCTCCGACAGTCCCGGCTGCAGAGCTCCTTGAGTTCGCCCAGTTCCCCTTCTACCTGAATGGCCTTCGCCAGGCCAGTGACTTTGTTGAGGCCATTGAGAGTGTGCGGGCCGTGTGCGAGGAGTTTAGCCGCAAGGGTGTCTTCAACTACCCCAACGGATACCCGTTCATGTTTTGGGAGCAGTACATCGGCCTCAGACACTGGTTCCTGCTGGCGATCAGCGTGGTACTGGCCTGCACCTTCCTGGTCTGTGCCATTCTCCTGCTCAATCCCTGGACAGCCGGCATCATTGTGAGTCTTTGCTCATGCAACTTTTCATCACTTTCCGCCACTGGCTATTCCTGTCTCAAATGTTCTACCTCATGTTACCTCAACAACATCATTAGCCCCTTCCTCCCTCTCTTCTTCCTCTCACTTTCTTCTCACCCTTCTCAGCACAGCTAAATAATGCTGTCTGGGGGGCCCCTTTCGCTCTGTGGAGGGCCAGTATGCACACACATACAGGGGACTTTTGTCATTCTAATGGAGGCTGGGCCGGCCGGCCTTAGAAAAGGAAATGCAAAGGAGCAAGAAAGGCTTTGCCCTCCTGAAGCCTCTACCTCTAACTCCCTCACTGCTTTTTTTTTCAGAGAGGGGGGGGGGGGACTTGGGGACAGGACAGATCTGCCCAGTTGCGACCTTGGCCTGCTCAACCCATCCATCAGGGGTGTATGTGTGTGTGTGTGTGTGAGGCAGAGACAGAGACAGTGGAAAACATTTTCACACACAAGCTGGTGGGACCAGTGATCCTTAAGCCCCCCCCCCCCACCCAAAAAAAACAACCTCATACGCAGGTTCCCAAATCCACATATCCCCAAAAGGAGTGTGGGGTGCGACTGTAGCACGACAACACGAGCGGATTCAATTGGAATGTGTTTGATTTAAGCAGCGGCCCCTATAGCAGCACCGATTGAGACAGAAACACAACACAGAAAGGGAGGCACCGCTACATGCATGTACAGCTTTTAACCATCAGCCAGCCTGCGATAGTCCCACCAAGGCTGCATGTGGTCGAGCTGTAAAACTGCTTTTATCATCTCCGTTTTAATCGTGTCCCGGCTTGGAGTGCCTACTGAGATCAAAAGCTCCCCCTTTGGCTGGGAACCGCCTCCTCTAGATTTGTTGCTATTGTATTGCAGCATACGGCAACATTGGGTTGTTTATGAGACTATTGCAAGACAGGTGAATGCTGACGCCGAATAAATAAGATGTCAAATTAAAATATCACAAACACGAAAATAAAAATGACTTGCTATCTATTTAAAACGTATTTTCACAAACAGGAAGACGTGTGTGTCAGTGTTGGGGAGAGAAACCCCCACATTCCGCTGTTTCAGGGTGCTGTCAGTCATTTTAAATGCCTCTGAAAAGGAAAGAGAGAGAAAGAAGGGAAAGGTATTAGCCTCAGGGTTTGTCATTTGATGCCATCGGGGTTGAGCTTGTGAGCACAGGGTCAAAGATTGTGTCGGGTGAACGGGCAGAAAATCCCAACTCAACTGTGACTCAGTCATGAAGAAAACAAAAAAGCCCTCACTTTGAATTTATTTTTCGCTCGCTTGCATTTTTCTTCTTCTTCTTTCCTTTTCATACCCCTGTTCCTCAATCGCTGGAGGCTGAAAACGCTTTGGTTTTTGTAACGCTCCGTTTCCTGCCCCAGGTGTTTATCTTGGCCATGATGACGGTGGAGTTGTTTGGGATCATGGGTCTGATTGGCATCAAGCTGAGCGCCATCCCTGTGGTCATCCTGATCGCCTCTGTGGGCATCGGAGTGGAGTTCACTGTTCACATCGCGCTGGTAAGTCAAGGCTCACACAGCAAGAGCATCGCATGGCTTCAGGATTAAGTCTTAGACGGACTTATAGCTTCTAGAGTTAAACACCTACTTTGTTTGAAACCTGATGCTTTGGTCTGGCTGCTAAATACATCATGCACATTGACACATAGCTAATCAGGCTAATAACTGAGTCAAAAATCACAAGGTCCGTGTGGATTTACCTACCGCAGGGCCAGCATTTACTATTACATTTGTATTTTAGCACCATAATACAATAATGCAATGAGGTGCAGATTCGTGAGGCCCACGGCCTGACATTCAAAGCGATAAAGGTGAAAGAAGTGTAACTAAAGATTTACTCGGAAGCCTGAGTTGAGACCCATACAAATGCAAGAATTCCGAGGCGTACCATGCCTCAACCACAAGCCCGAGTTTTGTGCGATCGGCGAGCTTTCCAACTCATTTCTCCCCCCGCCTCTGCCGCAGGGCTTCCTGACAGCGATTGGCAACAGAAACAAGCGCTCTGCAGTGGCTTTGGAGCACATGTTTGCCCCGGTGGTTGATGGAGCGATCTCCACGCTGCTGGGCGTTCTAATGCTGGCAGGGTCAGAGTTTGACTTCATCATGAGGTGAGATGCTGCATCTGTGATCGCTTCTCTGAGTGTGTGTGTGTGTGTGTGTGAGTGTGTGTGTCTAGCCATGTGTGCACATTTGACAAGAGCTTATGTGTGAGAGAGTGACACTCTGCACTCCACACCCTCCAGAGCCCATTTGTTACATTCAGAAGAAGCAGTGTTTTGGTTTTACGCCTTTGGTGTGTATTTGCGCATATATGTGTGGAGCCAGTTGTCTAGCCTCACTTGGGGATGGGAGGAAGCCTAGTGGGGGGTCAGCAGTACATGCAGGTGGAAATGTTATACCCCTATTTACACACACACACACATACACAAATATGCACCTGGTTCTGTCACTCTGGGCAAACAGGCATCCGTCTTCCCAACCTCAGAGTACAACAAATGGGAAAAACATCAAGGGTGTGTAGCAGCTGCTCATAAACATGGAAGTGTTCTGCTACACACTGGGTGATGTCTTTCTCTCTCTCTCACACACACACACACACACACCAGATTCTTTTAAAATTCCTGTCATCCGTTTAGCGTTCTCTCCCTCCATGCTGGGTGTCGTAATAAAAAGCGGAGCAAAATTTGAACTGGTCAACTTGTTAGATGGTCTAAAGCCCACCAGCAGACAACACTCCCCCACTGTGTGTGTGTGTGTGTGTACGTGCGCACACGTGCATGTTCATTCCATGTACTTGTGTGTCAGTGTGTGTTCTACCACTGCTTCATGGTCAGAGTGGAAAAAAAAAAGGCAAAAAGCTTGATGTTTTTCAACCAAATGTGGTCCGGGCCCAAACCCGAAACCACAACCTTGAGCGCACAGACTGCAGCAGGCCTGCAGCCCAGTTTTCCTGCTGAAACACAGACGCAGGCAGTAGAGAGGAACAGGCGGAGAAGTAATCTCGAGGGTGGCTTCCTTTGCAAGGATATTCTGCCCTGCTGGGTGGGTAGATGGATGTCAGATGAGCAGAGCCTCCGTTGTTGCGCTGGATCGGGGAGATAAAGAGGCGTAAACGTGCAGGGAGGTCGAACGTTTGAGAATGAATTGGAGGCAACAATAGCCTCACAGAGAGCATCTTGCGTCCCTTCCTTTCTCCCGTGGCCGTGTGAAAATTATTTTCAGAGGAGAGGCGGGTCTGAAATCTCTGGCGGAGGTCTTGTTTAGCTGTGGCTGTAACTGTGAGCTGTAGCTGGGGAGCAGCGTAAACACACCGATGTAAACATCTCCTGGCCTTGTAACACGCCGAATAAACAGCCAGTCTAATTCACCTCTGGTCAGCGTCCTCACGCACGCGCAGTCGGAACACACGGATGTGCACGCAGACACACACAAGAAGAAATGCACATATGTGCAGGCATGTAAACACTTCAGCTCTCTTTCTTGCACACGGCTTTCCAGGCCCTGACACGAATGGAAAGGATTACAGTTTATGTAAACAACAGAATTCCTGACAGTCAGACACTGTTGGAGGTCCTACCAAAGTCTCACCCTCATCTTTGTCTGTCTCTCTTCCCTTAGTTTGTTCTCTCTTTTTTTTTTGTTACACAACACATAAAGAGGTTGAAGGGAACGCCGTCGGAGTGCAGCGGGCAAGATGAAAAGCGGAGGCCAACGCTTTTCGCAGCTAAAACGGACAATGATCTCGCTTCAGTTTTCAGCATCTGCGCCTGAACACGTTTTAATCTAATCGAGCGTGCAGATTAAATATCTGCGTGCGGTTTGAAGGCCGTCGTGGTCTGACCAGACGGCAAGGAATTGAAAATAGCTCCAAGTGTTTCGTCAAAAGCGGCGAGCGTGACATGGCTTTATGCCCTTCTGATCAAAGAGACCAGGGACCAGCGGGTGAAGAGGAATAGGGAAATTATTACGTTATTATAAATAACAAGGTGCAAAGCTCCGTTGGGAAAGCGCACTGAAGAGTGACCTTTTATCAAGTGAAGTGTTAATAATCGTTGTCTATTCAGACGAGGGAAGCGTGTTTCCAGAACATTATCCCAGTCATTGTTGGCTTTTTTTTTTTTCCCCTCTCGCTTGTTCTTTTTTACCTCTTTAAGTCTGGCTGGTGGTTAACATCTCACTGTCTGTCTCCCTGCGCTTTCTGTTAGTGTTTAAGTGAGTCCTCTCTAATTTTCTTGCGGAGTTCTTTCTTGTGGCCTGCCTCCACCCCTGGCCTCCTCAGAGCTCCACTGAGATGCACACAAACACACACACAAAAAAGTGCACACATGCACAAAGTGTGAGCGAAAAACAGAGCGGGAGAAAAATCTTGTAGCAGCGGCATTGGAGGCATCAAAGCATGTTTTAGTTGGATTGAGTAGGGAATCAGATTTGCCCCCCCCCCCCCACCCCCCTGCCTTTGATACACAAACACTGGGCTTTCCCTGACTTCTTCCCCTGAGCTACTTCCCGTCCTCGTGCGCCAACTATGTGTGTTCTGAGCGGTCCACGCACTTGTGTGTAAGTGTGTCCGGATAAAACATCAGGCCCATTGAGCAAAAGTGTCTAAATGCAACCGAGACTCTATGAGCATCCAGCACAGGTGTGTGTGTGTGTGTGTGTGTGTGTGTGTGTGACAAATCCAACTATGAACAGACACTTCAAGCTGACTAGAAATGTGTTTTCATTCTACTTGGTGCCGTGCTTCATTCAATTGCTTTACAAAAAGAAAAGAGACATAAGCTGCCGGTTTATATCAGAAACCTGTTTCTTCTGATGGTTTTTTTCCTTTCCCAACTAAAACGCCTCATCCCTGTATTGCTCCAGGTATTTCTTTGCTGTGTTGGCCATTCTGACCGTTCTGGGGATGCTGAATGGCTTGGTTCTCCTACCGGTTCTCCTGTCTATGATGGGCCCCCCGGCTGAGGTCACACCCGTCGACAACAGCAGCCGCATGCCCACGCCATCTCCCGAGCCCCCGCTGCCCCCGTCGATGATGCACCACGGCTACTACACGGGCCACAACCCGCAGTCGTCTCGGCAGCAGGCATTTTCCGAGTCGTCGGATTCCGAGTATTACTCAGAAATGACCACTACATCAGGGATCGGGGAGGAGGAGGACTATAAGTACTGTGACCGGAATGTGTACATAGCGCCGCATGCCAGAGTCCCACCTGCAACATCTCACATACTACTGGAAGCCAGCAAGAACCCCAGCTTCCCCAAGCTGACGGTACGCCGCATCGCTAACCCATCTGAGATAGAAGCCACTTCTGTTCAAATTATCTTTCAGAGTCGCATGTTTTCTCTGCGAGGTAACCAATCAAAATGTCTTTATTATAGGTGGTGAAGCCATTCAAAGAAAATGCAACAGGTGGCACCGGAGGACGGATAGAACCGCACAGTGACTCTTCACCCAACACACAGCCACCTCCCGGCTCCCAGGTTTCATGTTGGGATGCGACCAAACGGGAGCAGCAGCAGGGCCTGCAGAGGAGTCACGCGCCGCCGACTCAACGCCTGCCCAGCGAGAGAGCTCAATTCCCCGGAAGGACTTGTCAAAGCGGCCCCAAACTGCAGAACAGCAGAGGGCCTCAGCCACACAGGACTAAAGGGCCGAGCCATAGCAACAGCGGCTCCAGCCTGCCGATGCAACAAGGGTCCACCGGAGGGGCTGTTACCATGGTGACGGCCACAGCCTCCGTGACGGTGGCTGTGCATCCGACCTTGCCGGGCGCGGCGTACCAAGGCTACATGCATGAAGGTTTTGACACGGACAGCGAGTCGGACTGTTTTGCGGCCGCTAAGAGGACTTGTGGTGACAAAACAAACTTTTCTTCACATAAGAGAGACTCTCTAGAGCTCCAGGACTTGGAATTAACACAGATCGCGACAGAGCATCAGCTCGGCACAGCAAAAGGTGAATCAGACTTATGTCATTTGAAATCCTTTGAGGCTTAAAAAGTTTTTTAAAGAGATGATACAATTATCAGCTTTAACTTTTATGCTAAGCTTTCTGCCTTTTTGTTTTTTTTTGCTGTAGGTGGGTTGAGGATCCAGGCAGCCAAAGATTGCTAGACTCTCAAGCACACCCGACCGTCTGTGCGAGCCTCTGTGCGGCTTCCTAGAGCACCTTGACGCCAACATGGCATCACATCATGAACTCTCAACTGTACATAGCTTTCACACAGAAAGGAGAGGATTTATTTCAAGGACATATTAAGGAAAAATACAACATTTTAAGAATTATATAAATTTATGAGTATATATTTTAATACAAAAAAAAGAAGGAAGCTATTTAAAAGAGTACTGTATAACTTTGGGTATACTCTTGTGTAAAAGTTCAGATGTAAAATATTATTTGTTTTTGTGGGGCGGTGGATTTTTTTTTGTTTCTCCTCCACAGTGTATAGAATAAGAAATGTAAAAAGTGTCCACAAAAAACGTGAGATGTTATTAAGATATTAGGCTATTGAAACTACATGTCAGTGTCTGTTTCTATTTGTATTGTTATGTCTTTTCTTTTCTTTGTTTTTTTGCTGCTACAGTTCAAAATAATTTTAAGTGATTTGCCTTAAAAGAAATGCAGTACCCCCCCCCCCCCCTCTCTCTTCTCCCTCTGGTTTAAATTTATAGCCCTTCTTACACAGCGCAAACTGTGTGAAAGGGAAAATATTAATAGTTGTGACCGTCGTGCCTTCAATTTGTCCTGCCTCTCCATGTTATCACAGCATTCAGAGCTCAGCATTATGTTTCCATACTAAACATATTTAACTGTTTGTCAAGCAGTAGCAGACTGATGTGTTCCTGTCCATCTGTCTAAATGTGATCATGTCTTTAATATTTCATATTAAATCTTTGTCCTCTGCAGTTTTAAACTATACTTGAAGGAGCTGTGATAAGATTCTTGTTCTCTTCTGCAGTTTTCGTAAGCTCTACAGCAAGTGAAGTTCACGTTTGTCACTGTGTTGGACAACTGTACGCATTTTATTTTGAAAGGGAATTCTAAAATCCAATGCAAAGGGAGTGATTCTATTATTATTTTTTATTTTATTATTATTATTATTATTATTTCTTCCCTTTTGCTTTGCTGTCTGTTGTACTTTCTTTCTGATTTCTCAATATTCTCTCTAATACAAACCTCAGTTCTGTGACATTATCTTTTTCATTGTCAGGATTTCCTTGTGATGTTTCTTCAAAGAGTTTCCATTGTGGTTCAGTATTGGTCTCATCACTGCCAAGTTTAAATGCAGGGAAAAAATTGCAGATCTATTTTTATTTTTTTTAAATGTCATTTTGTCAAAATGGCAGCTTTGGCTTCTTTTTTTTTAATATGAACGAAAGATTCTTTTTAGTAGCTACTGTTGTGATTAGCTAAGCAAAATGAGCAAAGCTCCATTTACAGTTTGATCAGACCATAGACAGCCGATAGGTGTTGTCACATAAGTGGTGAGGAGTTTAAAGGGAGGGGGTGAGGGGGGGGGGGGGGGGGACTCCTGCATTGGTTTGTAGTTTATTTCAAAACAAAAACAACGTGTTTAATGTCATGCCATATAAATTATTTATATTAAATTTTATTTTTGTAGTTTGTACAGATGTTAGTATCTAGACTGAAGTTCTATTTTTAAAGAGTGAATATATATTATATATAAATATATCTATTTGTTGGCGAGTTTGCTTTTGTTTTGTTTGCATTTTGGGGATGGGGGGTTGTTTGTGGGACGGAGGGGTTGACAACACTTTAGAACAAAGATCTTGTTGGGGGGGGAGGGGGGGGGTGCAAATGGGGCAGTTAGGGGACCATGAAAGTGAAGGTGTGTAGGATTATGTCACTGATACACCTTGTTTTTTTTTTTGTTTCCCCTCTGTCCTTTTTTTTTAAATTCTTGTCCATGTCTGAAACACTGTGACTTCTGAAAACTATGCTCAAGAAAACCCTTGTGTGACCGTTATGTTCCCTCATCTGCTATAGAAATTTAACTAACAAAATAAATTGAATGGAGAAAAAAAAAGCTTCTGTAGTCTTTGTCAGTCTTTTTGAGTGTTTGTTTGCCTGAGATCTTTCAAAGAGCCAGAGATTTAGCTCTGTTATCACAGTGCAGATGCACTAACCCATAAACGGAGTGTGTTTGCTAGTTAAACAGGCCGGCCACACAATCAAAGCGGTGTTGTTGAGGCTCCAAGCAAACAGTTTGACGTCGGTATGTTGACACGGTAAGGACAAATGTATTTTGAAATAATTTATTTTAGGCTTGAATCTCATTGAAAAAAAAATACTTTTTCATATTAAAATTCATATTAAAAACTCAAGGCATATGAATCATATAAACTGCAAATATTTCATTTCAAGACTAGCAAATATTTTTTTTAAAAGCCTCCATTATAAGTAAATTGGATTTTTGTGTATCCAGTATCCGGATCGCTCTCAAAATGTAATGGGATTTAAGTTAGCCCAAGACCCAATCTCTGCCTAAACATGAGAAGGCTGCTATGAACCATTGTTAATTGCACCATCAGCACCCAGAACCCCCCCCCCCCCCCCCCATCTCCATATATCAGCTCATCATCCATCTACATCTTCAACAGCAACACTCAGTTTCCCTGTTGGGACATAATGGCTCTAGGGCAGCTTACTTTTTACATTTAACTGTTGCGCTGTTTGATGAGATTTCCTGTTACAGTCATAGATGTCAACATTTCGTAAAATGCATTTTCTTACTGTGGAGTTTCAAATGTCGACACTTCATGAACAATTAACACTGAAAACCACTCAACCACCTGGAAGGTGTCTGGGATCACTGGCTTCCTGGATTGTTGTTGTGACTCGTCTGCCATTGCAAACACACACACGTGTTTGCCGAAATATCACTGCTACGCTAGTTTACTAAATAATTTTCAGCAGCATTCTTTCCGATCCATATTATAAATAATACACCCCTTTTACCTCCTCATAACCCCCTGCCCCCCCCCCCCCACACACACACACACACACTGGCCCACCTCTGTAGATGAAAGGTAGATGCTGTAAATTCCTTCGCTTCACACACAACAACTCCTCATTTGTCAGCCCAACGAAAGCAGCCCATGTCTGAATCTGATACCTCCGACTTTTTGAAGTTACCGTCATGCATGTCCACGTCCAAACCAAACCTCATACACACTCTTACACAAACACAGAAGCAGGCAGCACAACACAGTGTTCAAGTCCGACGTTGTGGATCGACACAACATTAAATTCCATGAATTTAGTGAGCAACGTTGCAAACACCACAAAACTTTAAGACAGGCCAGCTGGATTGGCTCATTTTGAAAGTTGTGTGGAAAACAGGACATGTTTTTCCTCTTGGAAATCCCTGGAAGTGACAGGAAAACAAAAACATGCTGTCCGTTTATGGGTCACGGCACGACAAGAGCATATCCCATTTTAAAATTTTGTGAAATTTGATCAAGCAACTGTTCAGAATGATTTCTACAGCCATGAACAAAGCAGCACGAAAGCAGAAACAACGCCCAGGAAAAGCCAGCATGGCTTAGGTGTGTCTTGTTAATCATTTCACCACATCATTATAGTTAAAATATGTATACTGTTTAATGTGGTTGCAGCACTAAAGCATCTTAATTTTAGAGTACACTGAGGCAAGACATGAAAAAAACCCAGCACTCATTCATTTTCTTCTAATTGTCCCTGAGAGAAATTAATGAGTCTAATCTAAAACAAATGTGATCACACAGGATGCCTGTAAGCACACTGCAAAAGCTTTCACTGTAAATGTATGACAATTACCATCAGATAATGTGTTTTTTTTTAAATGCTCTCAGTTTTGTCTGTAAATTATTGAATATTTTTTATACTTTTATTTATTATATGTGTCCTACATTTGATGACAAATAATACTGCTAATGCAGTGCACTGCCTTCATGTAGCACCTCTGGTGTGACTGCTCTTTGACATCTGTGTCAAAATGTTGAGCATTTATAATGTGCCAACACTCCCAAGCATTTGTCTGACTGTTAGCGCGGCTAATCAAAAAGGTTCTGAGCGGATTTGGATTCATTATCTTGGAGAGGTAGGGAAGAGGCCATGGTAACACTCCACTTATTATCTGGATCATCGATGTTCCATCATTCTGGGACCATGTAGCTTGTTCAGTTTGACATAATGTCAAATGTGATACATACAAGGAGAAAATACAAGGCAGGTTAGTCAAACATTAAAGCTTTCTAGCATCGCCGCGTAGGGATGAAGAAATGAAGGAAGCCATGACACTGTGATGCGTCTATTAACCGTAGACTGGTTTATGGTGCTCCCTCCGTCCCTCCCTCCCTCCCTGCTGTGTGTGCGTCCCAGATAGCGAGCTGATAGTCCAGATACCACAATCTGCCAGTGCCAACTCCTGACCTGTGCGTGATTGTTGAGATCAATGGAGTAAAGACAACACAATGCAACAACAAAGGACTGAACTCGTGATCTGGCCATGCTGGTGTTTTTGTGTATGCAGGAGTGTGTGTGTGTGTGTTTGTGTTTGTTGGGTGTGTGTGTGTGTACTGCTTGGGTGGCCAGAGAATGATCGGCCATTGTTGTTTGAATTCAATAGGGCTGATTAGTTGAGAAAAGTGTACGTGTGTGTGTGTGTGTGTGTGTGTGTGTGTGTGCAAACATGCACGGGCATGCTTGTCGTTGTAAAGCAGGGCGTGGTGTGTGTGTTTGCACTACGTGCATCAGAGAAGAATGGGGGAATTAGCTGTGAAGCCAGTGAGAACGCAAAGTTCAGCGTGACATACCACACAAATCTGAGGGAATGGGGATCGTTTCCTGACACACAGAACAAATCTCTCACAGCCACAATAAAATTAAGGATCAAAAATAAATATGCATGTTCTGGAGGAAACAGCACAGTTCACGACCCGAGACGTATCGGATGAAGAGGATTTAACAATTAAAACCACATCCAGAATCCAGATGTTGGCCACAGTTTAAAAGCTCAAATCCTTCTTTAAACTTCAACTAACCAAGGATGGCTTCCGATAGCTTAATACTGACAACGGGGGGGAAAAGTCAAGGCAAGGATAATACATGGAAGATTTAACTACAGATAGGCTCTGGGTGATTTCATTTATAGTAGAATGCATTTTAAAAGTATAAAAACATACAATAAACTCAGTTAGTACTTTAAAGTATTGCCAGTTTACAGCACTGGGTTTCAATCATTATGAGGATGATCATTATGTGTCCTGATCAAGATCGACCATTGAATCATACTTTAAACATGCTGTCAGGCTTCAGCATATCATGCAGCCCGGTAGAAACACGAACCTCGTATTGAAACATTTCAAATTGAACCGTGCCATGTGATATGTTTTCTGCAGCTGTCTTGGGATAGGACGTTACACAAACAGCAATAAGCCGCCCCTTGTTTGTGTGTGTTGTGGGTGCACCTTCCTCACAACTTGCTCTGATCAATCTCACTTTCATTTCGGTTATTGCTCTTGAAGCTCTATTTGCAACACTCGACAAAAAAAAAACACTTATCCCCAACCTTTTCTTAAAATCAACCCGAGCGCGCTCGCGTAATCGAGCCATCATCTGCACTCACACCACGGTGCGCCTGCGAGGAGTCTCCTTTGAGAGTTTCTGCTGACTGCCTGTATTTATACGCCTTCCTGCACTGTGATTGCACGCTGGGCGAGATCTTCGCTCTGATGGAGCTCTTCTAATCATCTCTTGCAGGAACAGAGGGAAAAAGGAGATCAATATTTACTGAAAAAAGATCTTCGGCATAATAAATGTGTGTGTACTCTATGCCCCCTTCTGTGGGTGTGTGTGTGTGTGTGTGTGTGATACACCTTGGCCGTGACCGGGCCCACTGAGGGGTGGCAGGAGGAGGAGGAATACTAAGTTCCAGGCAATCATGCAGACAGGCAGGAGGGCCCTTATAGTGTAAACATGCTTTAAATAAACAGGAACCAGCGTAATGCCCTTTTAATTGATTCATTCTGTGCTGTGCTGTTTACAGAAGGGCCTAAATATGAGCCTCGAAAGGCTGAAGCCTGTTTATAAGTGCATGTTTAGTTCAAACAATAACACTATGAACGCCAGACATCGCCGTGCATCACTCGTAACACATCGTGTTCTAGTGCTCTGGTGCATTGCTTTTTTTTGTTTTGTTTGTTGTTGTGTTTTCTCCTTGTACATCTGCGTTTCCATTTTAGGGGAGAATAAAGGCGCCCCCACCCCCGTACCCCACTGTCTCCTCTTTACAACCACCTTGGGTAGCATGGTGTGTGCGCATGTGTGTGTGACTGCAGCTTAAATTGTAGCCACAGTGTAATGATATGGTGGCATTGAGGGGTGCTCCACAGGGGGGCGGGGGGGCGGGGGGGCGGGGGGGTGGTAATTAAACATATGCAGACGCAGACACGTACAGAGGGTGAGAGACGCACGCACATTGGCGACGCACACAGAGAGGCAAAGAAAGAGAGCAAGGCTAAACACATCCAAGTGGGGTAGTAAAAGCTAATGAAGGCCCAGTGCTAGGCTGGCACAGACAGCCATTTCATGTGGTGACGAGGAGAGGAGGAGGAGGAGGAGGAGGACTAGGGCGGGCTGGGGAGCAATAAGACGGAGTCCTACTTGAAATCAAGTCGGGGAAACTACAGGGTAAATTATAATTGGCACCACGCATGTGTTTCTTTCAATATCATTTGTCTCAGGGTCTGCCAGATCTTTGTCTGTGCAAAGGAAAAGGCAAACAGCAGCATTCGCACCATTAGGGAGCACGGGCAATAAAACACTCCTATACAGAGGACCCGGCTTATTACCGTGCTTTAGCACATCAGCTAAGCATCCCCTCTACATTTAAGAGCCCAGAAGTGATTACAAACAAGACTACGTGAAGAGAAATTGCTCATTTGTAAGAAAGCATTCACGCAAAAAAAAAAACACGCAATGCGTTGACATACATTCTGAGATTAAAGTGCTGACATGCAACACTTCTGTTGCAGACTTTTGCTTCAATTTAGGTTTAGCACGCTGATTTGCCCTCCGTCTCACAATGCCATGGTTCGTGTTTCATATCTGTTGATTAAAAATAAATCACGTTTTGAAGTATCCTTATTTCTTGTAAGTTCGGCCTTCTCCATCCTGCTTGAATGACGTTTTTGTTTCAAACGATAAGCCATTGCCGCTTTCCCTTAGCGGACAGCACAGCATAGCACATTAACTTCCAACCCGATCAACATTGCCAGAAACATGCAACTGAAATGGTTTCATTGCACTAAAATCATCTGCAGCAAGACAAATGAAAGCAGACAGTCTTTATGGTCTTTATCCTCTTACGTTCATTGTGCTGAAGCATACAAGCGGCCTGTTTTAACTACGAGTCAACATTTATGTAAAAAACCAGTGTCAGTGTCTTGAGGGTGGAATAAGGCAAATCCCTGCACTAGATTAAAGGAAATGACACACATTCTACACGTGTTTCCTACACAAGCTGGTTTGTAATGGAAACTTTTTGTAATTATCTCACCACAATAGCAGATTTATTTTTTTCTCTTTTTCTTTTTTTGCAGTTGATATAAGGAAATAAAGCTTTTTGGATTCAATAATAGTCGGAAATGTCTTGATAAGTTGGAAGTTGTCCCGTTCTTCTCAGATACAGAACATAAAGCTCTGGGTTTAGGCGTAGAGAGCTGTGGGGTCCACATGTTGTAACCCCTATGAGTCCTGTAAAAAGACAAAAGAAAAACTGGTGGGTTTGAGGATTAATTTCAAAAGCACACTGACACATTGCTGTGCTTTTCATGGTTTGTGGTTTCGATGGGTGTTCCCTTAAATATACGGCGTGCAGGCTTGCATAATGGTTCGCATAAAGAAAGGTAGTGAGCTCGACAGTCCCCCCCCCCCCCCCCCGTTCGGGGCGTAAAGTTAAAGCGTGATAAACGGTCTCTCAGTTTGGTCAAGTTTAATCCGATCATCTGAGCTGATCGCAAGTGATCAACCAGAATGTATTAGATATGGACTCATACGACAGACTAGACCAGTGTCAACTTCAGGGTCTAATCGTTTAGGTGTGAGGCCAAACCTATAAATCACCGCTCCTGTTATCTGGCTGCCCCTAAGTGTGATCTCCTCCACGGGGAGTCGTGGAGGCATGAAGGAACCATCATCTTTAATCCACGTTAACCACACTTGACATTCATGTGTTTTTACTTATCTTAAACCTACGCATATACGTTAGTGCGGAAGTGATCCCATGCAGGCGCGTTAATGTGCACATTTTCAGAGATTCCATGCGCAGCTGAGCCGTTAAAATAGAAACACAGATATTTTACAAGCGTGGCTGAAGAGTTATTTCATCACCGGAAGCGTGTTTCAGATTCATGCATAAACTACTTGGAGCTCAAAGATGCATAAATATACAGTATATGAAGAATTTCACTGCTTAAAAATTATGCTTGAAACTATAGATTTGCTCAGATGGGAACCAAAATACATGGAGTTCAGTTATTGAGCAATAAATCAGTTGTGTGACGTCATAGAAAATTGCATTTGGAAGGTATTATTTTCATGCCTTGGAACATCTTCTGTGTTCTTTCTGATTGTAGCTACATCGCCCTCTGCTGGCCATGACATAGAAGCCTGTCTTCCAGTATAGCCGTGAATAGTTACTGTCCAAAGCCAAAAAAAAAGTCTATTGTTCATTTAGGAGTTGCTTTATGAACTGTGATGACTAAAGCCAGCCCACGCGTAGACCTCATTTAGATCCCAAATATCCAATCCAGTCTAAGGTGGATTATATCTAATGTTGAGTTTGTCAGAGAATAATATAATCAAGATTATTTACTGATATTAAAACTAAAAAAGAGATTAAAAAGTCGGACAACCAGCGGGTCAATATTAAATCCATGTTCGTCTCCTTCTTTGTTTCTGTCGATGCTTCTCTACAACTCTGCGAACCTTTCTGGGTGGTTTGTAACTGTGCGCAGCTCACATATGCTGTATGCATGTGTGTTTATTTAGTCTGCATATATAGGGAGACAGGGCCATGGCCAATTTTCTTCACACTGAGAAAATACGCTGGTTGGGTTGAAAAAAAAAATGGAAGCAGTTAAACAGACTCAGGGCCAACAGATACAAGGCCCCTTCTTCCTCACGTCAACCACCACTACCAACCCTCCAGATTCCATGACTGCAATCTTTATGCAGGGGAGTACAGCGACAGCTCGATGACTTCTACTGCACTGAAGTGTTTTCACGTTAGATATTCAGGCTATGTCAGCACAAGCAAATCAATTTCTACCTGAGCTCATTAAAGGCGGAGGCTCTGCAAAAATACTATTAGTGTTGCTAATCAAATTAAAGGATTGCTTCATTTGTGAGTGGCTGAGTGAGACACAAACGTTTCTGAAGTGCTTAGTGCATAAACGCAAAACTTTAACTAATATCGTCTTGGAATGAGAAGCTGTGATACGATGAAGACCAGCAGAACCCTCAGATGTGATGCAGACACACGGAAACACTTTAATGACCCATCAGCATAAATCTATGCATGCAGACACGAGAGCAGCTACAGATTTAACTTTTCTTTGTAGTCTATAATTCAAACCAGGCGATGTCACATTTATTCTGCAGAGAAATGCAAAAGAGAGAAGAAAAAAAAGAAAACAACTCATTTAAAGAAATGCAGTGGAGAACGGTGGAAATATTTCTATATGCTGTCTGCAACGATTAAACGTTTTCTTGAAATATTGTCGCGGAAATCCCTCCATCATAAAAGTGAGAGAACTAGATGAGCATTTAATGGAGACGTCATTTTTTCTAACATGCAGAAAATCACACAGACAGAACCGAGTAAATGCGGCACACAATTTAGCATGCGCTCCATCTGCTCAAGGCCTCCGAGGAAGCCTTTTTTTGCAGAGGACTGGAGCTGGGAGAATAGATGGACTCAGTCAGTGAAGGGGAGGAAAGGGGGGGGGGGGGCACTTGGAGTCGAGGAGGGCGTAGCAGTTTTGGGGGATGTAAGGGAAAGAAGGAGGAGGGGAATACCACCCACTAAGCCAGTTGTGGAGAGGTTCTGGGGGTTGGGCTGCTCACAGGAAACAGTTGTGGCTCCATCCCAGGCCTCACACCGAGCAGCTCTGGGCCACCCAGTCATCGACAGACAGACCCACCAAATGGCCTGGCCGGGCTAAACCGACAGGGATTTGTTTATTTTTCATCCTTTGGAGGGGGGGGGGGGGTTCTGTGCAAGCTGTTTATTAGACCTTTGATTTGTCATGTGTCAGCGTTTGCTTGCGGGGGGAATGTGTATACATAATTCCGGCTTGTGTATAGTCAGGACTCAGGAGGTTTGGAGGCTGAGAGCGGTGTGGGCACGGAGAGAGTGGGGAGAGGCCGGGAGGCAAAAGAGAAAAGAGGAAAAATGGGAAGCCTCCCACGCTGAAGGCAAAATTGAACGGCATTATGGGTCATTCTCCAGCTGTCCCTGATTGTTGATGTCATGGGGGGGGGGGGGGGGGGGGGGGGCATATAGGTATGGGGGGAGAACAGGAGGTCAGTCAAAGATGGAATACAGTACAAGAAAAAAAAGTGTTGTAATGCAGGACGCTGTATCCGACAAACTTATTAACCCGTTGATTTGACAGTATTTCAGGTAACTTTTCTTTATCAGTCTGATATAAAGCCAGGAGGTGTCAGTATTCGTTATACCCCCACATACTAGTGGGAAACAAGGAGCTTTTCCCGAGACAACTTGAAGCATCATGTAAATGCAATGACAAAATGGAATAAGCAAAAGCAAGATGGAAAAATAATATGACTGCATTTGTATATTTCTCTTTTATTGATTTCCTTTTTATTTCCGTATTTGTATATGTTTTATTGTTGCTTCTCTTATTGATTGTCTTTATATTTCCTCGTGTATTTCCTATTAATTGTGGCACGCCTGTGGCTCCATAGTAGAGATAGTAAATGCGGAGGAGTAAATGCCAGAGTCACAAAGAGGAGTAGAAATATTCTCCTCCAAATCCTCAAAGAGAGACATTGAACACTGCATCTTCGATCAGTCTCTTGAGCCAGTCCAGTTGATGCATCCTTTTTAATTGCGCTTCGTGATTCACGCATCAAACAAGGCTTGACACTCCCCCCTACCCCCCCAGCAGGTGGCAGTAATGCAGCCAGCGGTGGTGGTTAAAAGGGCGAAGAAGAAAGACAAAGTTTAAAAATTGGGCGGTGCCGAGTTTGAGTTTTTCGTTAGTCGGTGACAGAAAACCCGGAAACCGAAAGGAAAAGCGTGTAAGTAGGTTCGTTCGGTTGTCGAATAAACAAGCACGTAACGCTCGTTTTATTACGACCACAACGTAATTGTTGGGCAGCGCTAGCCGGAATGCTAACGTGAGCTTTGTTTTGTCTGCGTGTGTGTTACGGCGCAGCGAGGCGATAATGGAGAGCCACCTGTCCAGGCTTCTCGTTGGACTGTCTGTAAACATCAGCCGAAGTGACGGTGAGATTACGATCAAAATAAATGCTTTCTATTGCGTCGTTCTCCTTCCAAAGTATAGCGGGTTTTTCGTTTCTAGCCGTGCCGAGCAAAAATAAAACGCTTTTCTTGCTGTGTCAACCAGGTCGCGTTCACTCGGCTACGGTCAAATCCGTTGACGTTGTAAGATCAACGCTGATGTTAGAATGGCACGAAAGGAATACGTGCCGAGGAAAGGAGGTGAGTCGGGATGGGACGAACAACGCCGGCGGGCAAGCGTGAAACCCCGGATTGGCGTTTATGACAAACGAACACACACACACGGACACACACACACACACACAACGACACATTCACCTCTTCTGCACCCAAATTCAACTCATCTTAATCTGTTCACCCTTTGCCTCTCCCAATGTTCAATACAAACATTATAATTCAAGCTTTGTCTCCACCCCATGGTCCCCATCGGACCGCTCATCCTGGCCGGCACTCCACCCACACCAGGACCGATATGGCCCTTTCTTTGATTCCGTACGTTGCGATTGTTTTTTTGAAGTAGCCCTACTGATGTGTTCCGTGACTGGTTTGTGGTTTAGGTCGAAGTGAGCGAGTTGTGCACCGTCAATCCGGAACTAGTGGAAAGTGTGAAGTCTGCCACACTCAGGGACGCTGAGCCTCCTGCAGCGTTCCCAGAGAAGGTGAATGTGAACTTAATTTTCAATGTAAAAAGAGATGGACATTTACGCTCAGAGCCTCGACCTCGAGGTTGGTTAGTTAACCGCGTACGAGTTGTGTTCTACTTCTCTCGCCAACATTGCATTTCTATTTCTTTGCTCCAATGATGGATTCATTTACAGGCGATGATTACACATTTAATGCTTCTTTTACTCATGCTTTGGATTGGTGGACGTCGTGTGCCACGGCATTAATCCTGGATGGAAATGTTTTCCTGCCCTCTCCATCTGTGTCTCTTCTCTAGAAGTATAACAGCCGACTCCGCTCGTCCCGGATTCCTGCTCCTGCCTCTTGTATGTACATTTATGTTCACTTTTGTGTGTGTGTGTGTGTGTTGCCATCTCCGTTTGTCTCCTAACAATTTGTTTCCTTCCGAAAGCTGCCACTAACGCTGAAGAGTCAGGTTGGCAAGGAATGCATGTTTTAGCATAAAATAACAAATTGCGTTGTTAAAATCAGTCCTTGGGTGGGATCAGGGCTTCACACTCCACAGAAGAGTTGGTCTGCCACTGGTTTCTAATTTTGCACAAGGATTCATTTTGCGTTTCTGATGCACATGGGGTGCAAAAGGACGACTTGGGCTAATTCTGGGCATGCAGCACAATCTATTTGTCCGTCAGCTCGTAGTTCTGGGTTGTAATGAATACAAGAAAAACAATTGGTGCTTTGTATCATCGCTGATGAAAGGTACAGGGTGTGTGGAATGTTTTGATGCAAAGATATAATCGGACATTTAATCACCGACACTCCTTTCCTCCTGTGGTGATCGCTCCTGTCACGCTTGGGCTCTCATGGAACTTATTTAAATTTATGGTGACAAACTGATCATTGATCACGGCTGGCTAAACGCCATGTAGGGCATTGGCTCTCTCGCTGCAGCTGTTTGACTCGGGTTTATTGGGCTTCCAGTTACTCGGCCGCAGGCCAGGCAGACGTGCGTGTTCCAGGCCCCATCCCCTGTTGAAGCACCCGTCCTGAACTTCGATCTGCCGTCTTCATCAGCCCCCGTAAACGCTGGTTAGTATCAATATTTCTAAAAAGACGTGAAAAAACTAAAAAAAAATTCATTTAATATGCAATTATTGTCAATAAGTATTAGCACGTGTCGTATTCCCTGTCCGGTTTATCTCAAGTGAAATCTCTTGTCTTATCAATCAGCTCTGAGTCACCAGCGGCGAAAGAACGAGGCCAAACCGTTGCTGCTGCGCAAATTTGAGGCAGGGAAGGAAAGTAACGAGCCTGAGAGGATGCCTCCATCCCAAACAGCCAACGGTCAGTCACACATTTTCCTTCATTCGTTTTCTTCACCGCTTCATCCGGGTCGTGGGATCTGCTGGAAACCTGTCCCAGCAGCCTATGGGAGGGAGGCGGGGTTACAACCTGCACAACCTGCCAGTTCATCGCTGGGCCGCAGCAACGTATTTTATATCACATATTTAATCTGACTGCTCTGTAGTGCAAAGTTGTTGTTTTTTTATTCAATTTTAGACAAATGTTCACGTGTCCATGTTCTGTGAGAAATAAGAGGACGCATGAAGATGGAACATTCTGTTTTATTGCTTTCGGTTGGACGTTCACTTCATAAAGTCTAAATCAATTTACATTTGTACGATGTGGTGATGAGCGGTGATTTCAAAAGGTGAGAAATTAAAAGCGTGTAAAACTTCTGCGTTTCAGGCAGAAGAAAATCGGTGGCTCAAGAGTTGGTCAAAGGCAACAACAAAAGGCAGTCTCGTGCTGTGAAGCCCCCTGAAGTGCAGCCCAAGAAGGGAAAGGTGATTTATTCATTTGTATTCCTTATTTTAATAAAACGACAAATAAAACTAGCAGTGTGAATTTGTTGGATCTTTTTAACCTTCGTACATTTTTACATCTATTTTATCTTAGCTTGGAGAGGCTTCCCGACCAAACCAGAAGTTCTTTGAAATGATCCAGGACTTCAAGGAGACCATGCACGTGACCCCTTTGCTAACCACTGAGCATGTGAGCGTGAACCCTAGAACAATGCCTAAAGCTATATGCTGTTGTCGTATAGCATATCGTAGTCCTCAGTAACGGCGCTCTTAATGTGTGCTTTTACAGATTGAGCCCCGAAGCATTTGTGTGTGTGTTCGCAAGCGCCCCTTTAACAAGCAAGGTATGTCAAGAATGATGTCCAATAATCCCGTATAAAGCAGCACGACCTTAATGGAGTGGTTCCTAACGCTGCTTAATTTGTTCCTTCAGAGATGAATAAAAAGGAGATCGACGTGGTGTCTGTGCCTGGAAACGGTGCTCTGTTGGTTCATGAGCCAAAACAGAAGGTGGACCTTACCAAGTACCTGGACAACCAGGTCTTCCAGTTCGACTACTGTTTTGATGACACCGCAACCAACACCCTGGTCTACAAGTAATTTCTTTATTCGCACTATTCTTTCACAACAATGTGTGTAATCGATTGATTGTTCTCCGGATACGATCGGATGCTTTAAAAACTGAGTTTGTCTTCTTTCTTTTGCCATTTTTAAGACTATGATCGTCTTTCAGAATTAGGATTCCTCGCGTCTTTTGCTTTCTTTAGGGTCACGGCGAAGCCGTTGGTGCAATCCATTTTTGAAGGTGGTATGGCCACGTGTTTTGCCTATGGACAGACAGGAAGTGGGAAATCTCATGTAAGACGTCCCGACATATCGGTTTAACTTGTCTTGTACATTATTTTTATAGGTGCAGTTTATTCATTGCTTGTTTTGCACTTCCCCCCCCCCCCACCCTAGACAATGGGAGGCGATTTCACAGGGAAACAACAGAACTGCACTAAAGGAATCTATGCCTTGGCAGGTAAGAATAAAAAAACGTCTTCTGCTTATTGCTGTCCAGTTGATGAAGTAAATGGTTCATCTAGCAGTTCATGTTAAAGAGGCCGACAGGAATCAAACAATAGAAAATGTTCTGGCTTGTTTTTCTCTGCGTGAATTATTAGTTCCAAAAAACTTAAGACATCAGTTCAATGCATGTCCCTTTGTTGACCCTCTGAACTGTAGAATATTAAGGATTTGACAACTGTTTTTACTGCTTGTTAACAATTTGTCATCTTTTCCTTTCTAGCACAAGATGTTTTCACCTACATCAACAGCAGATATGCTAGTTTGGATATCTCTGCCTTCGTCAGCTTCTTTGAGATTTACAATGGAAAAGTGAGGGGGGGGGGGATAAATACTTTTATTTATTTATTTTAATTTTTTTTTTACGAGTACCTTCATTGAACGGAATATCATCTTATTCGCGTCATACTTGAGGTGAAACGTACTCTCCTTATTTAGGTGTTTGACCTACTGAACAAGAAGGCCAAGCTCCGGGTTCTGGAGGATGAGCGACAGCAGGTTCGGGTTGTGGGGCTGGAAGAGGTTTCTGTGTCCACAGCAGAGGAGGTCATCAAGATGATACAGATTGGCAGCGCATGCAGGTAATGATCCCTCTGGCGAGAAAAGGATTCCGGTCTGAAGGGCGCTCGGCTCGTCCGGTGCATATCCAGCAAGCTGTGCATTCTGGCTTTAGTGAGCTTGAGCTAGATGTGCCTTTTGGTGATTTAGAATGTTTTTCTGATTTTTATTTTGTGTGGTTTCCATGGAGATATGTTTTTAGGTGACTATGAATGGTAGTCTTCTCTTCTGGTTCAGATGTCCCTTAAACTACTCATTCACCAAACTTTACACATAAATGAACCATGAAGCCATTTTCTTTTTTTTTTTTTTTTTTTTTTTCTTTTTTTTTTTGAATGGAAAGAGGCTTTCAAGGTTTCTCCATGGCAGTTAGCCATAAAACGATATCTGCACCAGGCTCACTAACGCAATGGCAGATATCTTCATATACTGTGCAGCGTTTCAGATGATTGTCCTGCCACTCGTCGTTCTTTTCAAAAAAATATTTCCCCATCTGTCTTATTGCCCCCCCCCCCCCCACAGAACATCAGGCCAGACCTCAGCAAACACCAACTCATCCCGCTCCCATGCGGTCCTCCAAATTATCCTGCGACGCAATAATCACGCCGGCACATTGCACGGCAAATTTTCATTGGTCGATTTGGCTGGTAATGAGCGTGGCATCGATGTCAACAGCAACGATCGCACCACCCTGGTTGAGACGGCAGAGATCAATCGCAGCCTGCTGGCTCTGAAGGTAGACGGCTTTCTCTGTACGATAAACATTTACCTTGGTTTGAGGGGCGGGGGGGCTGGCGCTTGGGTTAGGGTGCGGACAAAACTATGGCCTTCTCAAATTAATGCCTCAACTCTGTTCCTAGTATTAAATATCTGCTCGCAGAACCAAACGGATGTTGAAAATCTCACCTGAAATGCTTTCATAATCTACTTGTCTTTGTAGGAGTGCATCCGTTCACTGGGAAGGAATCGTGATCACATTCCTTTCCGATTGTGCACTTTGACCAAAGTCCTCAGGGATTCCTTCATTGGAGAGAAGTCCAGAACCTGCATGGTGTGTGTGCCAAATAATGTGTTATGGTGTTCTTACGTAATAGATGATGGTCTTGCACTAAGTGTGATTAATGTGTAATTAATCCATGTATGTGTGTTAATCCTCTTTCCACAGATTGCCATGGTGTCTCCAGGCATGGCTTCGTGTGAATACACAATGAACACACTACGCTATGCTGACAGGTACATATTTTTTAGCCTTTGAATTTTATTCTTTATCGTGTTACAATACGATTGTGAAATGAGAAGACATTTCGACACCGGGGAAAATGACACATTTTCTGCCGGCTTTGACAGAGTTAAAGAATTAAAGGGTAATGCCAACAGAGCAGCCAAGACACAAGAGCCTGTTAACGTTTTTACAGAGGAGGTAATTTTGCACAAGATATGCCAAAAATCCCAATTAACACGACTATCTTCTAAATAGTTTGAAAGAAAATGTGCCATTTGATTTTTCTCTCGTAGGAATTTGTTGCGGATACCAGTGTGTATGACGCCATATCTCAAGTGACAGAGTTGGAGGAACAGGTTTACGGGCAGTTGAAGGTAGTACCTGCAATTCTTTACTGGATAAAAAGGATGTCATTTCTCCTGAGGTTTGTGTTCTAAGTACTTACCACGCTTGTTTCTTAGAGGGGGAATGAATTTGCCACAGCGATGGAGGACTCCTCGTTCAACATCAAGGCAGAACTACCCAACATGTTGGATCACGCCCAAAAACTACTCGGTTTGTTTAAACCAAACACGCAACCCCTATCCCCACCAGCTTGATTTTGGTTTTCTGCCCAGTAGTTTACCAGCACAGTGTTCTGAAGTCAGTTAAATGGGCTGCTGTTGCATTTAGTAAAGACATTTCCTCTTCTCACTCAGGCCAACATGGTGTATGTCCATCCACACGGCTACAGACTCTCTCTCTGCCCTCAGATTTAATTCCCAGAGAAGGTCGTGGTCTCAGTAGATGAGCGTGCTTTTCTTTGATTCAGTTTTGTGTGTGCTCCACAGACGTGATGCTGGCCATGCAGACGGCTCTGGAGCAGGAGAGCCTGGCGATCCAAAACCATTAAAATAAACTCGCCAACCTTCTGTTTGTTTTTATTAAATTTGTTACGGTTTTATTGAATAAAGTTTAATTGAACTCTCTTTATCATCTTTTATTGTTTTTGTGAATCTTCATTGTTGGTTTTACAGGTTTATAGTTTATTTAAAGTTGACTCCAGGTGGTTTTGTTTTATTGGGGGGGGGGGCTTTGTCAACTAAGCTTTTTACTGTATTGCTTAATATCATGAACACTTCCAACTCAAAATATTAAACGAGAAAAGCATTCAGTGCAGACCTCATTCGCCTCTTGGTTGGATTTACACCATCCACATGGTGATCTGGAATCTGGATCATCAACAAAAGGTTGTTCTTGGTATCGGCCATGAAAGGTAAGTGAATTGGAGTTTGTGTATTTTAAACTGATTTTAGAATCTGTAAATTGGGTTTTCAATGTTTAAATGTATTTTATTTTATTAAAACACAAGCGATCATCTTTAACGTCAAAATCGCCGAAACAAAGAGAAGAGACTGAACCGAACTATTGCCGTGATGCCGTTCAGTTGAACAGCCAGAGCAGTAGGTGGCGCTAAGGAGCAGTGCAAGTGGTGCTTGAACACCAGGATGAGAGCGAGGAAGGGCCAGAGTTCAGTGGGAGGGGCCAGCCATTGATAAACAGATTAACCCCTCTGTTTTGAGCGGAGAGACGAGCCCCGACACGGAAGGCGATGAAGTGGTTGCGTTTTTCGTTCCTCGCTTTGGGGGTGTTCTCGCTGTGCTGTGCCTCGTCTGGTGACACCAGCGGCGCAAAGAAAATGAAGATGCAGTTCGCTGCGGGCCCGCTTCTCAGGTTTCAAATTTGGTAAGATAACGAGCGAGAAAGTGGCGAGTCATTGCAAGCTAGTTTAGCAGCCTGCTAACACCAACGTAGGCCGGAAGACATGGGGGGAGTTTCATATTGCTATCATTACTATTTTAACGTTATGATGGTAGCAAATCACCAACCATACATATTGGGATATTTATTTTATGTGTCTTTAAATTTCATTTTTCAGCTACAACTAAACTTTTACTTTTAAACATGGCCCGCTGGTAAAGGCTTTTAAGATCAAACGCCATTGTCCTGTGCTCACAGGAGAGATGAATCTTCTCTTCCTCTTGTATGGACAATGGGATTATTTCAAATCCTTTTGAAGAACACCAGCTGTTTAGAATTAGTCGATGCAGTTAAACTTTGTCTTCTGATTCTCGCTGTAAAGTTAAAGTCAAAAGACAAATGGAATCATTTGAACCTAGTGCCGCACGTTCAGTATCTTTATCAGGCTTACGTAAACCATTGACAGCGTTCGTTGGTCGTTAACGCAAAGGGGTTATGCTAATAACGATGTCACGTGATTATAGTGTTTATTTTAGCACAGTTATGTATACGGTACCTGAAATAAAGTACCGGTAGGCCGCTAACTGGGATTTCACTTCCTCACAAAAATGTGTCATTTAGAAACTAGAGATAATAATTTGGCTCGCATATGCAAGAGTTCAAGGTGAAATTCACAAGCCTTGATAGCATTGCATTGTTGTGGCTTTTTGTGTTCTTGTTTGTCCTATATAGTATATATTGTGCAAGTATTCATCACAATATCGAAAGAAAATCTCACACTGCCTCACCAATATTGCAAATGTAAGATCTAGTGTAACTGGTTCTCTCGCGTTGTTGGTTCCCAGGAAAGCTAAAAATCCTCATCTAAATGTTTGTGTGTTTTTGCACAGTATTTCCTGAGGCTACAAGCGGGTGTTTGAGGAGTACACGCAGGCCTTGTACCAGCGGTACCCGGACATCCGCATCGAAGGGGACAACTATCTTCCAATACCGATCTATCGGTAAGAAAGGGACCGTGTTGTTGGTCTGTCGTGTTACAATTTGATCCTTTTTACACTTTCAGTCATTCTGAGCTGCTAAGCCCATAAAGGGGGTTTTATATTTTCCCTTCAGTTTACTTGAATGCCAGGCAGGTTTGCGCAGTGTAAACGGGGGTTACTTTCAACACACCTTATCACATAAAATTCCAGGTACTTTGATCTCGCCTGAAAAAAGAAGCGGCTTGTTTGTCTCTCTTACGCAATGTGAGTATCATCCTTAGTCTGCTGAGAGGGCTCTATTTAAACCCCTCAGAGACCAGACAGTCGTGTTTACAGGTGGTAAACAGGCACTCTAGAGGCGGCGGCTCATCCCGGCGTACAATTATTATCATGTGTTAAATCTAAAACATGTTCTACTTGTATGGGAGGAAGCCAACCTCCACATTCTGTTTATGCTACTCGGGTAAATGAATTTGACCATTTGGTTATGACTATCGAGGTGTTAAGAGGATCTGTCCCATTTTTTTGTTTTTCAACAGTAAATATGGCCGAGTTTAAGGCCTGAGAGTTTATGGAACACGACCAACTTAAGCTGTGAATAAATCTGGAAGCCTTTTCTACCTTTAGAGGCCACTGTCTGCTTTATGTTGCCATGTCTACAATGTATTAAAATACATTTGTTGTTTTTTTGTTCCCCCCCCCCCCCCCCAGACACATTTCTTCATTCCTGTCTCTGTTCAAACTTTTGCTGATTGGGGTGATAATTATCGGCAAGGACCCCTTCGCTCTCTTTGGCATGCAGGCCCCCGGCATCTGGGAGTGGGGCCAGGGAAATAAGGTAAGCTATGCAGGAATCAATAAACAATCCTGTGGGAGAGTTCCCAATTCTCATCTGTAGCCGCAGGACAATGGAGTAAGAGGGAGGAAAGGAGCACGTATACGTAGCTGTACACGTGTTTGGGATGTCTCGTAATGTCCTCCGGTTTGTCCCAGAATTAGGGAATGAGAGGGTCAGATATTTCCTAATCAAATAATATCATGGTTCGGACATCTCGCTTTCTAGCAGAATGCCGTCGCTGGTTAACTGGAACATTTGGCGTTTGCTTCTTTTAACTTGCGTATCAGGTATTTGTTTGATCTGAACTAGGTTTAAACTTTGCCTAAAACTCACTCCAGAATGTCTTTAGGCAGTTTGCAACTTGAAAACGAAGCCAGTACAAATAACTGCCATTTTAAAAAAAAAAAGGAGAATGCAAAACTGGATTATTGGCAAACAAACACTTTGCGTTGTGGCTTTCTTTCAGATATACGCTTGCATGATGGTGTTCTTCCTCAGCAATATGATTGAAAACCACTTGATGTCGACAGGCGCATTTGAAATCACGTTAAACGGTGAGTCTGTTGGACCGAATCAAACCGCTATGCCTCTGCACGAGACATTTGGTGATCTCGCGTTCTCCGATGCAGTTCACGCAAGTCTGACTAGCTTTGTTAGTGCAGACTCCTGGAGATGGAACATTACAGCGAGTATCGTCTTCCTTTTTAGATGTGCCAGTGTGGTCAAAACTCGAGTCGGGTCACCTGCCCTCCATGCAGCAGCTTGTGCAAATCCTGGACAACGAGATGAAGATGAATGTTCACATGAACACAGGATCACACCTCTCCTAACCTGACTTTTAACTTCCTGCTGCCGCTAAAAGCCCCTCCATGTAAGTGCAGAACTGTTAACAGCTTGTTCTTTTACTGATACTAATCGTGTTGCTGTTCCAAATGAGACCGATTGACTAGTTGAACTGTCACCTTCTAATCTGGTGTGTGTCCCCCCCCCCCCCTCCCCGTCTTCCTCTATAGGTCTGAGGTGGGTTTCTCACTGGGCCGTGAAGTGATGTTAATGAAGGTCTGCGCTGAAGGCAGGAAGACTGCCGGCACAGACTGGATGCCCCCCCCCATCACTCTTCACCACGCCCCTTAGAGACATCCCACCCCCGACGCCTGAGTGGGATCCATAGCAACAGTGCTGACCGTTCTCTTTTCTTTTCTACGATTCATACTACTGCAGATTTGATCATTGTTCCGATAAGAAACAAATAAAAGGTTGGTTACTAATAATCCTTAACTTGTTGTTCTGTGTAAGTAAATAATCATGCCGTATGTAAAACCAAGTTCATTGTGCTAACAGTAGTTCAGCCTTTTCGGAAGTGCAACACTTAAATTGGGTAATTATTCTTGTGAAAGTAACATCTGTGTGACTTCTGAATAATTTTTATATTGATAATGTGGAAGAGGCGAAGATGATTAATAAAAGACTTGTAAGTATTTAATTGTGTAGCTGTTGTGTGATGGTTGGTGAGAGATGGTGGATTTTGGTAGGAGTTGGCTGACCCTGTTCAGTTTAAAGACGCCTTAGTGGGGGGGGGGGGGGGGGACTCTTTGCGTTCCACCTTTGAAAGAAGCCTGCGTCATGAGGTCTGTTCATTATATAATCAGGAAGTTGTTAGGCTCTGTACTGTAATTAGACGGTAAAAGTTTGGACAAGGTAACACACTGAGAGATCCACAATAAGGTCGAAGCTTTTTTTTAATTTGGTTTGCAAGTGCATTCCATGTTTAATAAAATGTATGTGATGAAATCTGACATCCAATAAATGCACTCCGTTGTGCACAAGAAAACAATTTAAACGGTTGTGCTAAATATTAACACAGAAACAAAAAACAAATTCTGATATGATCATTTCCTCTGGAAAAAAAACAAACGTTGAGTCGTTGCATTTTTTTTTTTTTTACCGGGTCTTTGAAGTGTGATTTGTGTACTACTGGTTAATCAATGGTCCTGAAGGCACCAGTGGATAAGTGCTCTGTCACTCACTCTGTCACATCAGCACTGGCGACCAGAAGCCTCCGGGCGGTGATGTGGAGGTGAGGAGGACCTTGTGTGGTCTTCATCACGTGATGGGAGTGGGTTTTCAGGTACTGGTGAAGCTGCTTAATGGCCGAGAGAATCCTCATCCTGGCTGCCGACACAAATAGCCCCTCTTTTAAAACAGATTGTGGTGTGTCTGTCTGACATCCATCCTGGAAAAAGGTTCCACAAATTAGGGAAGCAAAGTGATTTTAATTAACATTTGCATAAATCAGAGTTGCACACGCCACACGTCTTCAGGTCTGGCATGACGCCTGATTTAAAAGAGAGAACGATGCATCACCTGAGCGCAGCAGCTACCCACACTGAACTTTGCCTGCAGGCCTTCTGCCAGGAAGGAGACAAACGCTTGTTCCCTCCCCAGGACTCGGACCCCGACATTTCTGTTGAGCGACATGAAGATGGGGTGCAGCTGAGTCGGGGTAAGACTCCGGCTGTTCCAACTCCACTGACGAACCTTTGCCCCATTCTCATTCAAACATTGACCACCTGCTCTGTTTAAGCTCAGCCTGCGACACAAACGTATGAAAGTGTGCTTTCAGGATTATGACAGCCACAGAAATAAAATACCAGTTAGATGAATTTTAGGAAATGATGAACACTTTTGCGTTGTACCAAATGTTTCCATTGCTGTGGTAACACGTCGCCCTGCCATCGGACTGGAACATGGCTCTCACCGGTTGATGTGGAGCGTCGCTGTCGCCATATACAATGCAGACCCTTCCATGTTCTCCTGTGACGACAATGAGAGCCAAGAGGCCTGAGGGATAACTGTGTCCATTTCAATAAGGATGGGAACACCTGCTGCACAAGCATATGTCATATATGGAAAATCTGACAAACACTGGGATCTGAGTTCTCTTAATATGATCCCTCTAGATCTGGAGATTTAATGGAACTCTAATGGCGAGAGGATACAAGACCTGAGCAGAGCCATCGGGAAACACAGTGAGAAATTTCCCACCACTGCAATAAATCCTCTGCAGAACATCAGACCCATTCTGTGGATAAATATAGATGTAAGATAGAAAGGTGCTTAATTCTCTCGTTTTGTTTCCTACACACCGTCAACACGTCAGAATCATTTTGGTCATCCTTCCGACTAGTCGCCCTTCAAATGTCAGGTATCAAGTCCCTCTTTTTAACCAGCTGCAACATTAATTGGTTAATAAAGCATAATACACATTAAGGAGGCTTCTAAATAGTTACTTAAGATACAGAATGAATGGAGATACACTACTAAACTGCTTTTATGAAGCTTTAATATCCATGCATTTTTTATACATAAATATTTAGTATGCTTACTAAAAGCGTTCAGATATGACACAGAATGACCACATGGGGGCAGTGCCTGCATTCATTTTCAAAAGTTAATATTGTAATATGCATAGTTAATTATACACTCCCATTCATGCTGCCAAAAACATTAAATTTTAGTAAAACATTTGAATACAAATCATTTTCTTAGTACCTGGTGATGGCACAAGCCAAATTTAAGGGACCTGTGGTCACATTGAGGGATCAACAGCTGCTCCTCCGCTTCGTTTATATTCGTGTGCTCCTCAGTTTCAGTGCTTGGATACACTGTCCAGCATCCTCTTTCTGTTGCACAAGAAAGCCGGAAGCTGAGCACCTTTAATTCTGGGGCAGCTAAATAACAGCACAGAATGAAGTAGTATCAGAAAAGGATATTTAATGCCGCAATGGATTTGCTTGGTTCTGATCATCTGAGCAAAATACAGTCTCCACATAGATCTATATGCTGGTTGGGTGTAATATATTTAAGGCAGATACTCACAGGTCTCAGCCACAGGTATCTGGGTTGAGTTATCCTCATAGACTGTCGGTTCTGCTTGTTCTCTAATCAAGGACACAGATTACAAATGTTCTAGACTTCAATGCAGTAAAAGTGTGTTCTCCTGCCATTTCATTAAAAATCTTTACATTTCTGCATGGAGGATAAAAGTGATTTTCTTTTGTACCCGAGTTCACTCTGTAAGTCCATGATGAACTTGTTGGGATCGTCCATCTCCCTGCCTTGGAGGAGGAGCTCCTCCTCCTCTGTGTCTGTCTCGCATCCCAGTGTTGTTGACATGCTGAGCTTCAGGCCGCTTCTCCCTCCAACTAAACATCTGTGCTTCTCCAGCATCTCATGCAGCTGCTGCCTCTGGGCACAGCAGAAGATCAGAGGTGTCTGGGAGAAAGGGATGAAAGAGGATTGGGAGGAGGTCAGCAGGGAGATCAGTTTGAGTTTGTTTTGCCACGTTCACTTCCCTATACCTCGGGCTGCGGTATCCTCGCTAGATCCAGTGAAGGTTTGGCTCTTTGTCCACAAAACTCACATTTTACTGCGTACTCTGGCAGGAGTTGGTGCTGGATTAACGGAGTGCATTAAGTAACAAATACACAAATCTGCAGATTTACAATGATGTGTGAGAATTTGATCGTATACCGCTGGAACAATGATTGGTATGTTTATCCTGTGGTTGTCAGACTCCCGATTGTATCTCAGAATGCCTGCTGCTCCAATACAATGGCTGGGTGGGTCACTGGTGGAGCGTGGACAGCCCTCTGCTTTCTGCATTTTTCTGGTTTAAAATAAATAGTCTGGACTTCAGGTTTTGGTTTTAATGGAAAATACTACGGTGAAACCAAAAGAAAAGAAGAGCACGTTGAGCAATACTCACCTTAATGTGTCGCACTCGCTGCTGTTGTCAGTAACCTTGGGGATGAATAGCTGTCTGTAGCAATGAGGGACTTAGCATTTATTACAGCTGACTGGTTTTAATGCCCACACACATTATAAAAAGGACAGCTGCTGTATATCGTAATGACTTTATATTTTACATGAATGTAGCTCTTTTTGTGAATTCCCTATAAAGACTTGGGGCTTTACCTGAGTTCCTTATCACCTGAACAATGCTAGGTCTGAGTCGAGTGCCTAGAGTCCCCAACACATGTACCTTTCCACATCAATAATTTATTTATACACAATGGCAACTGCTCTTGAGCAAAAATAGAATCCAATATACCTAATGAATATTATTTTTTAACAGGGCTCTCATGTTAACATGTTAGATGGATTATCCACTACAGCAGCCAACCATTTTAAAGTGTTAAAACTTAAACTTTACATACATTAGATCTATAAAACAACAACAATGAAGCCCGGTTAGATCCGGGCTTCATAAAATAAAATAAAATAAAAATCAGATCTTATTGCACTCTACCTTGTTTTTTTTAATAGGTTATGTTTAGTTTAATCATAGTACTGTATATGATTTTAGGAATCCATTGCTCGTTTGAGTTTGTGTGGTTTATTCCAATTTAAATATAAAAGCTTCTGACCTTCTCACCTCAAGGTCAATGTGAACTTGAGGTTTAGAAGAACTGTATTTGTGCAATGTTGTCCTGTGAGTTTATATGCCAACTTTTTTTTTTCTCCCTGCCTGCTGTTGGTTTTGTAGATTTGACAAAATACTCGTCCCATTTAACAGCTTTCCTCGAGCTTCTGAGTATATCGCATAATTCCTCTGACCTCAGCAAAGTGATGTTGAGGGAGGAATACATCTTTAAAATGTACAGGGCATATTTTCGCCCTGAATTCATCCTCTTTATACGTGCTTCTTTCTGTAGTTTCATAGAACCAGTAACACCATTTCGCCACAAGGTGGCAGAACAGCTTTTGTTTTTATCACCCTCCGTGGCATGAAGGCATACAAAGAACATGACACAGTAATTAAAAATAAGTAATTACTTTGCCTTAATTAATGGCTCGTGTATTTACATTCGTTTACCAAAAATGTGAAGAAAAAAAATATATTCCAAATTACGCATATTCTCATTCTAACCTGAAAAATATAGTTAAATCTTAACCTTGCAAATGAGCTCATCTCCCTCCCTCCAGGTGAAACCAATACCAACTAATTAAGGACAATCACTCAGCCAATCATTCAGGCCCCCGCGGGCAGGCTGTGATTGGTTGCGTAAACGCCTGTTGCACCTGCTGGCATAAAACCAGCGATTCAAATAGCGGCGTCTATCGAACTCTGCTTTGTCCTTGACGCTTGCAGATGACGGTGACGATGGCGAAAGGGAAGAGGAGAAGCGTGATCTGCGTGGCTGCCTTACTGCTGACGTGTCTTTTGGTGCCTCCGACGGACTGTCAACGACTGAAGAAATCAAGTAGACGAGAAGGGCGTAAAGAAACCAGGACGGTGAACGTTCAGGAGGGGAGAGTCGTGTTCGGGAGAGTTTTTGAAAGGGGATCGGGCCTCGCTGCTCCCAGCACAGGTGAGAACACGAGTTCCAACGCGTCTGTGGCGGACGACGCGACTTACCAGCAGGATTCTGCAGGTGAGAGGCTCCCCGACTGTTGTCTGATTTAACTTGGTCGAAAGAGGAATCTCGGTGGATTGTGACGTGTGCTTCTTATTAGTCTTGGCAGACTGGCATAAAGGGCAAACGCAGGATACGGATGTCAAAGAGGCCTCGTGGAAGCGTTTGGTGTCTTCCCTGCAGTGTTTTAGGGATCAGCTGAAGTTTAGAGCAGTGGGACCTGGAACTTCATATTTTGCAGTGGACCGAGGTACAAGAACTATGTTCACCAGTGAATTAACTGCGTGATATGGAGGTACTGAGATTTATTTATTTTTTTGTTCTCATAGGGAATGAATCACCGTTGCCTCTGTCCGAGGTCCCGTCCTCCTGTGGCTACAACATACGCAAGAGTGCCTTCGCACTTGTTGTACTGGTTCCCTATACTGGCTGCAGCATGGTTCAAGAGGTGAAAGCTTAAGTCCTGACCAACGTTCCCTCTAAGGTGCGCTCGTGCGTAATTGCGCACAGCTGATGCGGTCTTCCTGCAGCGAAAATCTACGTTGTGCACAAAAGGAAATCCAACTTAAATTAAAAATAACAAACACGTACAAATTAATTCTGTGCTATTTTCCTCTGAGTCAGTGAGTGACCGGTGACTGGCTGCCCCAGCTAATGGGATTCACATGTTTCTACGCATCTAATAGACGCCATTGCAATCTGAGTTCCAGGACTCACAGGACCACAGAACACACATCCTTTGCTTATTGATTTCACGTGGTTTTTGTTTTTCTATCGCTTGCTTTTTATGTGCTTTTATTTTTATACTATTGTGCACTTTGAGATTTGCTTTCAAATATAAAGTGCGTTTAAAATACAATGTATTATGATGTTGTCCAAGGGACTGTTTGGGGAGTTCGTGTTTGCTCAGATGCATGAGAAATTAGAGGGAACATTGGTCCTGGTGCCAATCAAATATCTTTGTGGTTTAGCAAATTGATGTGCCTACTGTTCTGATTGAATATTAAGTTTGGATGGCAGGAAAGCACTAGCTGCAGCTCTCAAAATGTGAGCTTCTTTGCATGTTGTAAATTTCAATTGTGGCTCAAATGGAATTTTCATTGATTTTAAACTTCTCCTTCTGCATTTCTCCCAAGGGTGAAAATTATGTGCTCCCGCTGCGTTGGCAGGAAATCCCAGTCTCTCTTTGGTGTGCGAAAGCTGGGTTGCAAACTTCTATAGCATTTGCTACCCAGAAACCAGAGGGGGCTCCATCTCTCCAGTTCCCGCCCTTCTACCCTACTGGTTTTTCCTACATTACACGTCCTCCAGTGATGGCAGCGGCAGTGCCGGTCACTACAGCTGCGCCAACTGTAAAGAAACCGGCCTTTCCTCCAGGTCAATTCTCTTTCTACCCAATTTATCCCTTTATGCAAGCGCCTCGACCAGGAGATGTGCAAACTACAAAGGCTGTGCCTGTCACTGCTGCACCTGCAAAGAAACCAGAGTTGCCACCATTCCACTTCTACCCATTTCTTCACCACTTTCAAGCGCCTTTGCTGGTAGATGCACCAACGGCAGCACCTGCAAAGAAACCGGACAGTCTTCCAATTCCACAATTCCCCTACCCTCCCTACTTTACGGTGCCTCTGCCAGTAGATGCACCTGCAAAGAAACCAGACAGTCCTCCAATTCTGCAATTCCCATACCCTCCCTACTTCACGGTGCCCCTGCCTGTAGATGCACCAACTGTAAAGAAACCGGTCTTTCCTCCAGGTCAACAATTCTCCTTCTACCCAATTTATCCCTTTATGCAAGCGCCTCGACCAGGAGATGTGCAAACTACAAAGGCAGTGCCTGTCACTGCTGCACCTGCAAAGAAACCAGAGTTGCCACCATTCCACTTCTACCCATTTCTTCACCACTTTCAAGCGCCTTTGCTGGTAGATGCACCAACGGCAGCACCTGCAAAGAAGCCAGACAGTCCTCCAATTCCACAATTCCCCTACCCTCCCTACTTCACGGTGCCTCTGCCAGTAGATGCACCTGCAAAGGAACCAGACAGTCCTCCAATTCCGCAATACCCCTTTCCCTACCCTCCCTACTTTCAGGCGCCTCAGCCGGTACCTGCACCAACAGCAGCACCTGCAAGGAAACCAGACCGTCCAATTTATCAAGTCCCCTTCCCCCCAGGTTTCCCCTATTTTCATGCAGACCTACCAGTTGCTTCAGCAGCTCCTCCAGTCATTGCGCCAGTACCCACAACTGAAAAGCCAGCTGCGCTTCCTTTCCCGCATTACCAACCTTTTCCCTGGCACTTCCCATTCGCTCTGCCAGCCGACTCTAATCCCCTGGCTGCGCATCAGCAACCAGAGGTCCCACCATACGGCTTTCCTCTGCCTCCCTATGTTCACCCTGCCCATCCACTCGAACCACAGGAGCCAGAAGCAACTAAGCCAACAACTGCCACCATTGCAACTGCACCAGCTGAGAGAACCGAAGTCCCTCGAGCACTGGACTCCCAGCGAGTGGTTTACCCAATTCCATTTTTGCCACATCAGCATCCTCTTGGCACTTGATTCCTTGTAGCCTGAAGAAATGGTTCTAATAAATGATTCAATATACATAAGCAGCTGTCCTGTTGTCTTAATCCTAAAGCTGAACCATAAGAATTGGGTGTGTGTGGGGGGGGGGGGGGGGGGTGCTATTGAGATTTGTAGTCCGGTCAAATGCCTCTAGGATTAGACGAACTACTTTACAGACCTGGAGTTGGTGAAGGGGTTGAGCATGAGGCGGAAGGGAAGCCATTTGTTACACCTAATGTGCATAGGTGTGTTCTTTGATAGACAAACCAAAGGCAGCGAAATAAGGGTAGTCCGCACTGGATGGACAAATCAAACATGAATGGGAGACATATGGTGCATTTGCCGCATAAAGATGTAGGTTTTCTGTCTTTGCCTCCTTGTGTTCCCCTTAAAGCTATCGGATGATCTCCCTCCATCGTCACACAATGCAAGACATGAATGACTGCCTCATTGTTTTCATTCTCTGTGTACTAATGACCGTGTATTAACATTTGTTACTCTCGCCGAGGGGGAGGCGAGGGTATTGCAATTGGGTCTCTGTTTGTCTGTCTGTCCGCTCGCATAACTCAAAAACTAGTAACCCAACCGACTTGGACTTTTTACACAAGCAAGGTTCTGTCCGTGGCTCGGTCCTCCCCGAGAATGGCGTTGAGCCGGATCTGGATCCAGGTTCTAGATTTTTTTAAAGGGTTCTTTAACATTGCGAGATAGGGCACTTGGAGGCGAGGGTCTGCAATCTCTGATTGTTCAGCTTGTTGTAGATGTGGATGTGTCCATTCTCTATAGTTAATCACAAGACGAAAAGGGCTGGCTCTGGGCGGGGGTAGACAGGACGAGAAAGAGATTCAGCACACGTATGTTTTTTTTCCTTCAGAACATATTTCTAAGCATAATAAAATTCTACTTACAAACACATAGATTCTTTTTTTAAGTATATTTTAATTGAAGCCCTGCCATCTGAGGCCGTCCATATACAGTATCTGATTTCAATAGAGAAACGTGAACAGGATAAAGGATATCTTGGCCTCTGATTCCGATGATGGCTGAAAGATGACTCAACAACATTATGCAGTTTAGTCAGTCCATTACCGCAGCATGACACAGCGAGTGTGTATTTTTAGTTCTGTTTTGCATGTGAACCCTGTGCTTCCTAGACTTTCACGGCTCATCACACGTAGATCTGTGATGTGAGAGCGTACCATTGAGGGGGGGGATCACTGCTCTGCTTTGGGCCAAATAATTAACAAATGCAGAAACCATGACGTTTGCATTTATCCAAAACGTTCGCATTTAATTATGGCACTGTTATTGATCAGCTTCTTTAATGATTCTGCTTTTGGCCTCCTTTATCTGTCTATATTTAGCGTGGCCTTTTCAGCCCACTGCTGATGCAACCAATCGTACGATTTTAAACCTAGCCGGCGTCCTTATCAGGATGCAGATTTCTAACAGTTATTTAATCCTTTCGTTTCTTTAAGGGTAAGATGAAGAGAAGCCAGGGAGGGAAAAAACATGTAAAAAAAAAAAAAGATGGAGTTGCAGATAGCGGATCAGGAGAGCAGTTGTGCTGAACAGCTCTCCCCCTCCCTTCCTGTATTTCTCTCTCCTTCTCTGCTTACATCCCACATCCCCCCTTTCCTTGCCGTCTATCCACCTTCCCTCTCTGCTCCCTCTCCTCTCTCCCTCCCTCTACTTCACGGAGCTGCAGTATATGAGAGGGTGTCCTGGGTCTGGCTTCACTGCAGTGTAGAGAGGAGCAGGGCGGCTGTTTGAATACGATGGTGCACCAGGAGAAACGCATTTACCAGGTGTGTGGATCTGTGTTTGCATGAGTCGGTGACAGTTAGGGTGTCGCGTTCGCCACACCAGTCAGTCAGACCCATCTCGGTAGTGCTGCTGCCGATGAATCAGCCATAATGGATGTGTGGTTGTAAGGTGGTGTGGGTGTGTTCATGTGTGATCTCAACCTGTTTGTCTCTCACACACATACGCTTTGTTCCTTTTTCATATATGAAATTATTCTGCGTCGGTTACCACGAGGCTCATTTGCTGTACATTGTCTCGTTTATAGTATTTCAATTATCTGTCACTCCTCCAGTTATTTCAACAATTAGTTTGTCCATTTTTCAGGCAGCGAAATGACAAATAACTCTCGTCGTATTCTATTCTCAAGTAATGTCTTCACAATGGTTATTTGACCCAGTCATCAGTTCAAAATCCAAAATCTCTTTGTTTGCCATCAGAAATTATATCAAAATAGTACATTCTTAAAATTGAGAATCTGAACATATTCTGTGGATCACCTAATCGATCAATCAGATCATTAAGGCGGCTCTAGTGCAGAGACAGTCTGCTGGTGACGAACACAACCAGCCGTCTGACGTGGATGCACACAAGAAGAATGAAGGCAGTGAGCTGTGATTTATGCTTTCACGTCGTACCTTGTCACAAAAAAAAGAAAGAAATAAAGGGTGTTGGTGTCGGGACGGTTTTCAAGTTATTTTGAGAGACAGCGCTGACGCATGCAAGCAACATCCATAAATTTGGCAGTTATCGTGTGTGTGTGTGTGTGTGTGTGTGTGTGTCTGTCAAGATCGCCAAGATTCCAAAATAAGAAATATCATGAAACGTTCTCATCCTTTTGTTGTTGTTGTTCATTTAAAGACAAAGATAATGTGATTTTCAAGACTTTGGATTTCATGCACCAGAAACAATGGAACTCAAATGACCTAGAAATGTTCATTTGAGGAAATGTCTGCTCATTATGCAGAAAGAAAAGCTTTTAATATTCAAATGTGATGTTTTTGGGTCAGCTGATTACACAACAAAATGGGGTCGCATTTATTGTACTCTATACATTTTTGGTAGAGAGAAGATCAAAGAATGGATTAAATGTGAAGATTATGCTATAATGTCATGTCTGAGTTTACAGACTATAATATTAACCTGTAAAAAGCAGGAAACTGGACTTCACTGTGCTGCAACAGTCCATCCACCTTCCACCACATGAATCCATATTTGTCCCTCCTCCTTAGTTCCTGTTTCTTCTCTTCTCCTTTCATTCCCCTCTTTTAATTTAACCATCCATCTTGATGTGACCTTCTCTCAGTGTATCCCTCAGTTAATCCACCACAGATGGAACTACAGCTCAAGCCGTACTTTTATTGATGTTCTTCGCACGCTTGTATGTTTCTCTCCCTTCTTTGGCAGGCCCAGAGGAATGAGAGAGAGTCCATCAGGCAGAAGCTTGCCCTTGGCAGTTTCTATGACGACGAGCCAGTCATCTACACCAGCTGCAGCAAGAATGGCCCATCCTCCCGGTGGGTTTGGATCCACTGTGTTTGACTTGAGTGGGTTGCGCTTTGATCAATGAAGCCTTTTGAAGGTCCACGCTGATGTTTTGGTGCTTCAGCTCCCACATTACATCTTCTGACGTTCTCTCAAAATATATACCAGTATATAAAAATATATATATATATTTGGTTGATTTCTGGGAGACAGAGATGCAACCTAGATTTAACTCGTTATTTATTGATGGCAAACATTTTTATTCCATTTAATGCCTGAATAGAGATTTAACTAGATGTTTATATATAAATCAGACTTATTTTATATAAGTGGGGAGCAAATTAAGGAACATTCATATTTTGACCACACACTCACAGTAAATACCTTTCAATCAAACACCAATATCACAGTAATATCAGCCTGTATTGACTGAGTCTGCATGTGTAATACCAATAATATGTCTTTTTTTCTTTGATACACCAAAAAAATTCTCAGCTTTCTTTCTATAAGAAATGTCAGATTATGAGAAGCCGTCATCAGAAGTGAATAGAATAGAATAGAAAGTGCTGTCCATGGGCAAATAAAATCCAGTGCACGTCATTCATGTAATGGTTATCTTTATTTATTTATGTTAGTGCGTGTTGTCTCAGATTTGGAGACGGCGAATGAGGCATGCACGCAAAAAAGAAATGATTCCTTTGAAAACCACAAAAATGCAGTTGGCAGCCAGTTAAAGGGAATTGTCATTTCCAAACTGTAGCAAATTCATCATGGCCAGCAGCTCACAGAAACTCCAATATTAAAAGACTATACCCGTACGTTCTGAGGAGGTGGGGCAGTGGTTAGCCTCTACTGCGTGAGAAGCTGAGATGGGAACCGAGTAAAGCCTAGCATGAGTCAGACAAGACGGTGGCATACATAAGTGATTCGAGTTTAAGCTGAACCATTAACTGTAACAAAATAGCATTAAATGTAAATGGGCTATAACATTTTTCATATTGTCTCTGCACATTTTATCTTACTTAATGGCCTTAAAATATATGCACGTTATCCCCATAGAATGAATCTTTACTTGCGCCATTGTTTTAGTCTTTGCACTTCTACTGGTACCTCTTTGTCATTTGTCTTTAGGGCTTCATGGCTACAACAATGACACCCCAGCTCTGACATAATGAAATCCAAGTGGAGCAAATTTCCCATGAAGTTGCAAAGTGGACATTTTGCGTACCCACATCCATGGGCACTGCGTAATAAGTTGCGTTACGTCTGACAGTACGGTTAACCAAAGCAGCTGCAGCTACAACATGACCGTCCTTCCTTTTATATGACAGCAGAGGTGTCGTTTAGATGAAACGATGCAATGGGCTCCTGTTTTAAGGAAGTGCATTTCTGTCTGTTGTCCAAAAGAGAAGTGATACCGGAGCTGTTAATGTTGATCACCAGTGGAGGTAAAGGTGTACAGGGTTTGGGTACTAGGGTTTGATCTGGGTGGAAATTCCATGAGAAACATTGGCAATTGTTTTGAATGGATGTTCCTTGGTTGATGTCTTCTTTCACTTGTGTTGTAGTCCAGTACCGTAAATGGATGAATGAAGGGTGCTTTGGGCTTTTGGAAAGCTGCTTGCAAGCAGCTTGCAACAGGACCTGGTGTTTTTTCATGCGGCTTTCGTTGTTTCATTAAATCTTGTTCCTGCCTGATGGAAACTGTTAGATTCCATTCTTTGAGGAAGCTTTTCCACACGGTTCTGGGTTTGCTCCCGCTTATCATCGAGAGTGTTAATGAGTTTAGGTTCAGCACTGATGTTGACTGACAGGGAAACTTTCCCCCCCAAACCGTTGCCACAAGGTTGAAACAACCCATGGAATCATCACATGTGATTTTTGACATTAGGATTCCTTTAATTGAGCTCAAATGAAACAAACATCATACTTAAAGTATTAAGTATTAAAAGCATTTTATGTGTTTAACTTAACAAATATTCATTCCGACATTATTTTACATAAACCAATCATTGTTGTTGTATTATGACTAAAAGTTATTTTTTCCCGTCAATTATCCTATCTATATATGTGCTCATTGAGGGGGGGTCTTTTATGTTAATAGCAAATGTTTGTTAAACAGGAGTGACAATTTAAAATAAAAATCAGCATTAGCATGGAAACAAAAAAGCAGGGTTTCATTCAGGGTGAAGAATCTTGTATAAAAAAACAAACACACAGAATTCTGGTCAACTTTCTGCTGATTGTTTTGCTTTTTTTTGCTGAAATTACAATCGACAACGCTCGTGTCATGTTTGATTCATTTTTTAGAACAGTGCAAAGGTTTGAAACCAGTGTTCAAATATTTCCTGGCTTTACGATTTCAGCTTCGTTCATTCTCATGTGAGATCAATTACACGTTAAATGTCTTCTTAGTATAAATATAAAGCCTTCCATTCAAACCAAGTCATACATGCTGTGTTTTTCAAATTTAAATTACTTTTTTTTTTTTTTTTCTGGCTGTAATTACGTTTACAATCAGTATTTTCCCATTTTATTTCCACAGGTTTCATTCTGCGAGGAGACATTTCCAGCACCCTGCCTCATGTTGACCACTCTTTGTGGGTTTTTTCTTATCAGACTGCAGAGTGGGGTGAACCTTCAGGTGTGTTTCGTGAATGACAGCAGCAGTGACAAAGACAGTGATGCAGAAGACTCCAGGACAGAAACTAGTCTGGACACACCGCTGTCACCTGTGGTGTGTACTTTTTTTGTGTTTCCTTGGATGCTCTGTGTCTCTTTCTGTCACGTCCCATTGCTCTCACCCACAGTGGCTGTTGCGTCATGACATCACTCTCACCACTTCCTCTCCAGAGCAAGCAGAGCTCTTCATTGTCAGACCGAGACACGGCAGAGGAGGACTCGGACCCTTTAGATGACTGCAGCGGGTTCTGGCGGGTGCAAAGGAGGCTGCAGGAGGAGGCCCAGGTGGCGCTGGCTCTGGCTCGACCCATGGCACGCATGCAGGTGGAGGTGGAGAGGCAAATCCAACAGCACAGACGTTCGCCTGTGGCTGACCTGGTTAGTCAGTGAGAGAGAGAGACACGGGTCAAAAGATTTGTCCTTAATACAAGGACTTAAAACTTTGTCTTGTCCTATACTACAATAAATCCAGCAAAACACAAACTAGAAGGGTGCTCAAGAGCATATTCCTTCACCAAGGCCCAACAGTCCTGTTTAATTAAATTAAAGCTTAGTCCAAGTTCCAGCAAGGCATATGCATCATCAGAATTACCCTCAGTATCTCTCAATGTTAAAGAGGAAAAAAATCACTTATGTCTGGCTCTACGCCAAAATTAAATGGCTCAATCTGAGACGGGCCTCGGCCTTCGTGATAATCCAATAAGTAATTTATGTGCAAGACCAAAAAAAGCTTGATACTGCAATGCTCATTTCGAGTCCATCTCAATGTGCAATAATTCACCCCCCCCCCCCCCATTTGTATGTGTTAACATGTGCAGCTTCCCCATCTGCCCCACATCAGCGAGGGTTTGATGAAGCGGAATCTGAGGCGAGGGGACATGAGGGACATGAATCTCGGACAGCTGCAAGTCATCACGAATGACTTGCACGCACAGATTCAGAGTGAGTGCGTTGCACACGCCTGTGACACGAACATCTCGACGAGTGTCAAATGTGCGTCAACAATATTGGCCTGAATATTAGCCTTTGTAAACTGGTACTTTCTAACCACGTTTTCCACAAATCAGGCTCCTAAATTCTCTTTCTGCACTTAAACCCAGGTCTAAATGAGGAGCTGGTCCAGTTGCTGCTGTTGAGAGATGAGCTGCATGTGGAGCAGGACGCCATGCTGGTGGACATAGAAGACCTCACCAGGTTAACCGCCCTCTCTTCAATCTTTTATCTACAGTAAATTTGCCGTCCGTTTAATGAGCCCTGCGGTCTCTGCTGGCATTAACACATTCCTTGTCTTTTATTGTGACAGGCACGCTCACATCCATCAGCGGCATCAGACAGAAAAGGCTGTTTCAAAATAAACCTCGAACGTGTGCGTCCATCTGTGAGGACTGTCCCTGTTTGGAATCTTCATCTGTGTTGGAGTTAAAACGCTGTACATTAATATTAACAGGCACATTCATCATGTATGAAAACACAGGACCCGGCATTTAAAAATGGAGACGAGTCATCACTGCTTTCTGTATGGATACAGCTGAGTTTGTGCAGGCTTCTCATCGTGTCAGATTTAATAGAATTAGGGGAATCCTCTCAATTTAATTCCCAGTCCGGATTTACTTTTTCACCATTTTGCACAGCGCACTTGTGTGTGTGTGTGTGTGTGTGTGTGTGTGTAGGAGAAAATCCTGCATGCCTTGTTAACCCCAGGTCTGACTGAGCAAAACATCTTTTAAAGGTCTTTATATTGTCTACAAAAATAAAGAGAATGGACCAGTTGTTTTGCAGACTTGATCACCTGTTCATCTTTCTCCTCTTCTCACAGAGCACAGTCCTCTCTGTTTGATAACATCAAATGTCTGCTATCTGGTCTGTTGCAACATAAAATGATCATCACTCTGTGTTAATTTGCAGCTTAGCATCGGTGTTTAAGTGCTGCAGCAGCTTCACAGAGGCTCTTGTTGGGATTAAACACAGCGGCTGCACATGATAAGAATTTTATTAGAAAACATATATGACTTTATTCTGACAAATTTAGTAAATTTGTCAATGCCTTTATCCACTCTGTGTTGACGAAATGACAAGCTATGTGTTCTGACAAATTCATTCAGGATAGAACGTGCAACAATTGGCATGTTCAGAACGGTATGCAAAGATATTTTTTGTTATGCTCAATTTATTAAACCTTAAAAAAAAGGTTATATATATATATATATATAAAGATTTAAAACAAATACTACTAATTTAGAACCTAAACATATTTAATTTCTTCCAAAGATTGACAGATGTGATGTTCTGTTTATAAATGTTAGCCATTTTATTAAAGGATGGAGAACATGTCTGACTGTTTTCACTCACCTGTTATGAATGTCATTGTATAATGATTGTAATGGAGAGGAGAAAAAACCCTGTAATAAATGTTTTCAATGTGCGACTTCTGTTTACCGTGGGATGGTTTTGGTTAGAATTCATTTGTGTGTGCACCAACGTAATTTACCACAAAACCCAAAGTACACAAGCATTTAATTCAGTCCCAAATATATATTTACTGCATGTTGAAGCCAATTGATGCCTGTGCACATTAAAAATGAATATCTCATATTCATCAATACAACCAAAAAAAAAACAAAAAACAAATATTTGTTGACTTGGAAGTCATTCAGAACATGAAGCTTTCAGTATGGCCTATTTGAACAGTAGCCTGCATACGTCAAGATCCATTACTCATCAGTGCTTGTGTTAATTCCAGTTTCACCAAAGCATCATGATACAGGGAAACCATTCACACAAACTTAAGAGTGCACTTTCAATTCATAGTTAAATATCAACAGTGTGTTGTGGCATGGGAGGAATCCCCTGTCTCCTCGTGTGTATAAAACCCTTATGGAAATCTGGTTAATGTCAGTCACACCAAAGTCAAGAGTCTCATCCAAGATGCTGGTCTTCAAGCGCTGTGAGTAGAAATGGCTCTGAAAGAAAAAGCTTTGCGAGTCGTCTGACAATGAGCATTCAAAATGTATTTTTCTGTTTTCCTTTTTCCAGACGTCTCTCCTGCACTGCTGCTCATACTGGTGACCGGTCCTCTGTGGCAGGCCAGCCAGTCTTTACCAGTGACGGATGAAGGACGGGTGACAAACTCCTGTGTTTTACATGCGCACACACTTCTACAGAACATCACCAACACACTCTCACGGGTAATCCTGCAAAACAAAAGATGTTTCCACGCCCGTTGTTAATCTCTCTGTAATATTTAACTGTGAACAAATTGCTTTGCACATCTTAGAAAGACTTGTTCAGTGGAATCAACTGCGAGAAGCAGGGAGTTGATCTCAACATGGAAACCGAGACGCCATCTGTGTGTGCACCAAAGGTAAAAAAAGAAAAGAAAAGCTCATATATATATGGAGCTATTTAAAGTTTGACAACCTAATCAAACATTATATACTATGCTGGGTTACTTCAAATTGTCTTTGTCCAACAGGGGTTGACATGCGCCGGAGTCATTATGTCACAATTTAATAAGGTAGGTCATACTGAAAAGATTATCCTTTCTAAAATTGTTTTATTTCCATAATTTGTACATTCAGATCTTATGAAATTATTTATTTTAAAATGTACAAGCCAAATATAAAAATGGGCCACAAATATAATTTAAAACAATACAACAAGAAAAAACATGCATACAAACAAAAATACTTCAGACAAGTTACATTTTTCGAAACTACTAGCCGCATATTTAAGAGCAAAGATGTTCAGTATTTGCCTTCGGCCTCTGTAAGATCACATTTACCGGAACAATACTTATTTTGGGGTTTATTCTGTGGAATAAGTCATGCCTGACTTCAGCAAACATAAATGGAATAAGATTTTCATCAAAGATAATGGTTAAATGCTTTGAACCAATCTGAAGGACAACTTTTAAATTATTGTATTATATTTGCCTGCAATCCCAAAACTTTTACTACCCTCCGTTTACCGTAATACCTCTTACAGCATGTAATATATGTGCACTGATTGAAAATGTGTTCTTTTGCATATTCAACTAAAAATTAGCTTTTAGTAATAAGGTTGAAAATGTCTGCATTGCATCATGATTATAATTTTTTTGCACACATTGGGAACAGGTCCCTCTGACCCTTTTTTTATATGAATATATGTTCTATATTTCCATTTACCTTTTCTGTTTCTCCATTTAGGAGTCGTGCCTGAAGAACATCAGGGAGGATTTGAGTTACTACTACCGATTTCTAGCTGCTCAGCTAGATCCTGACAGTTTTAGATCTATTCTGTGCAGCCTCAGAGAACTCATGGAGGTAACTCATGTTACAACCTGCATTACTTACCTCCATTGTTGTTTCATTGCTTTAGCATCAGTGCTACCACTGCTAGCATATGATGCTTCAAATGTTAGGGATGTGAGGTCAAAAACTCTTCTGACTACTTTTTGATATAGTTTAATTGCTTGAACTTTTATTGCATTAGATCAAAATCTATATGTTGTGCAAAAATGCTTCAGATGAGTCATTTTCCTTTCACAGGGGTGCTTTGCAATGCCTCTGCCGACCGACCTGTCCATGGACCAGGTGAGAGATCTCTTCATGCTCAACGATTCCACACAGCCTTGTGGGGTTTTTTTTTAACTCATGGAAGAGCAGCCTGTTTGTGTTAAACTGGTAATAATTATTATTTTGTTTCTATTTAAGGCTTCTGCAGACAGGACCTACAATGACAGACTGAGCCTCTGCAAAATGTTCAAGGGTTTCCAGGTCCGCGCCATCACGCTCAACAGAGTCCTCGCATACATGAACTCTGGTGAACACACTAAATAGGCTGCAGTAGTTTGATCGCTTCAAACGTTACAACTCTACAAACTATGCGACCAGTTCATGCTGCATTCAAATAATTGAGTTCAAAACACTCATTTTTATTTAATTGTACGACTTATATTTGACATCAAAATGATGTCTTTAAGTACTTATTTATAAAGTCTATTTACAGATAACATTATTTTATTCTAGAATATTTATTGAATCTATTTATTGCTATGGTATTCCCTTGTTTGTAGGAATCTACAAATAAATATTTTTTCCTGCAGATATCCTGTTGATTCATCAGTAAGTTATTTGCTGTTTTTCCAAGTGATTTTGGGACACCGTATATTACTGTATATTACTTATCTGGACTGTGTGATAACAAGAAGGACGATTCAGGGCCGCGCTTACCCGAGCCACTGACAAAAAGATCTCACAGTGTTCAGGGAAAAGGGGAAAAAAATAACATTCCACACTTTGCTTTTATGTTCCGATCCACTCTATCCACACCAAAAGAAGACGTTTAGTTTCAGAAGTGGAGGAACACAAAATAGTTCAAGGGGAAAGCTGTAATTATATTAAAACCCCCGCTTCTAATGGATTTTACACCTTATTTACATAATTCTCTGATGGGTATTATACCTTTTTTTCTGAAAGATACTCGGTTTAGCAACTCTTATACTAAATTTTATTGATGATTTTATTGACCAAGGAAACGTCCTAATGTAACTTCCTCCCAGGCTCTCCCTTGCATGAAAGAAAAATCCAGATCAGCTTTGCAAAGCTCTGCTGCTTTTTTATTCCGTTAGCTTTTATTGTCACAATGTGGACTATTAACATTATTTTATTATCCATTGATACGTGACAGGAGCCTGAACACATTTTTTGCGCTCGTAGCGCTACCTAGAGGAACATTTATCTTTTAGCATCTACAGATTTACCAAACTCCCATCCTGGTACCGTGTTCTGTTTGATCTTTTATTAATGACATGGGTTAAGGTTTATATATATATATATATATATATATATATCTTTAAGATAAATATAAAAAGGGTTATAATAAATAACCAATCCCAGGTGTGTTCGTGAAGTTTAAATAACCGTTAATTACGCACAGGTGCGATGATATGTTCAGAGGTCGTGGGACATCGGCCACTCCCGTCCAAACGCGTCGGGAAAGACAAGAATGGGCCGTAGCCGTGCTGCAGCGTGCTGTTGGTGGATCATTGTCCTTATTTCACTGAGCTCTCACGCTAAATGCCGGCTAGTTTACGGTCAGACAAAGCCCCACACCCCAAGCCGAGCCGGAGGCGACTTCCAGCCTCCGTTGACGCACGAACGGGGACAAAACGCTGCGCTCAGCGGGCGGCCTCGACCTGTCGTGGTCAACTGTCACCCGGACTCCATGGAGGTCGTGGTGCAGGCCGATATGTTTGACCGAGGCCTCCGTGTGGACGGGAGACATCTTCGGTTGGGCTTAGAATCGGCGAGCGAGGGGAGTCCGTGCAGGGCAGCGGCCTCGGCAGAGGTGGAGTTCACCATCCGGGCCGACCTGGTGGACTGTGGAACGGAACGCTCTGTAAGCTTTTATATGGAGTTTGTTTTATGGGAAACCCATTTTACAATTACGAAGATATGTCGATGGTACGTACTGTCAGATCCGCGTTGTCCCTTTCAGTCAACAAAAGAGACGATCACCTATTCCAACGTCCTGGTCTACGCCCCTCAGCCTTCATCTGATGGTTTGCTCAGGCTGGATGGAGCAGAAACTTCAATTGTATGCCATTATGAAAGGTCCTGCATTTTATCATGGTGGATTGTTGCTGTTGGAGCCCTCTGTCTGGCTTCATTATTAATTTCCTTCTTTTATTTAAATATCTTTGTAATGTAATCCTGACATTTATGTCATTTCCTGCTGTCTTTCAGGAGGTACCGTGTGAACGCCACTTCCGTGCGTCCCACGTGGGATCCGTCTGTGTCCCTGGCCTCAGCAGAGGGCCAGATAGATTTCAATATGAAACTCATGGCTGGTATTTAAAGGATTGATAACCATATTCTTGTCATCGTGCATCTTTTTGTCATTGAATGTTTGGCGTTCTTGCCTTACCCCCCCCCCCCCAAAACACACACACACACACACAGATAATTGGCAATTCAAGAGGGGCTCTTATTCCTATTTCCTGGGTGACCCCGTTCATCTTGAAGTGTCTGCTGTCGTTCGAAGCCACATGCCCCTGCGAGTCTATGTTGACCGCTGCGTTGCCACAGCAACCCCTGTTGCACAGGCTCCAAAGAGCTACAGCTTCATTCGGAATCATGGGTGAGCTCTGTAAACCGACTTCAATCTGCGGCAACAGCAAAATGATTGTACTTCATCTCTGCTTACCCTGGAGTTTCTACAGCCTCCTCCTTTGTTCTGCTTTGCTGCCTCCACAGATGTTTTGCCGACGCAGTCCTGACTAACTCCAGCTCCCGCTTCCTTCCGAGGGCGGAGGAGCATAAGCTCAGGTTTCAGCTTGATGCCTTCAGGTTCTACGAGGAATCCAGCGATCGGGTTTGTTCCTCGACTTGTTTTTGTTTTTCTGTTTAAGGGTCTATAAAGACCCAAAACTTGGTTGCATTTGACTCCGAGCTCCCTCACAGGTCCTTGTATCCTGCTTCCTGAAGGCTGTTCCTGTCATTTTACCCGTGCGCCCTCAGGACAGGGCCTGCTCTTTAATTGAGAACAGGTATTCTAAAGATGCAGCATTTTGTTTTAATAACCAGAAAAGGTTTTATCTCTGAAAATGTCTTTCCTTCTAGGAAACATGCTGATTTTTATATACAGAGTGTTCTCCCCTTGTTCTGAATTCCTTCTTTATCCAGGTGGCGATCCATTGATGGGAACGACCCGGCATGTGAAACTTGTGATCTCTCCCATCGCAACGATGAGCATCTGTCCTCTGAACCCCCCGTTGCTATGAGCAACCCCCGAGCGTGGCTGTCAATACCACCCCCAGAGACTTTACCCCAGATTGGACCACAACAACCAGCCACGTACGACCGTTTTCGTCCAATAGTGCACCAGAACCAACACAACCAATTTCACCAATCCTCTGCTGGACTGGTGAAAAGAGGAGTAGGTGAGTACAACTTAAGTTTGTTCTTTTTTTAAAAAGATCCGTTTGTCTAATGTTATAAACTGTATGCATAGCGTGCAGTTTAAATGTTTTCCCACATATCTTAAACTGTGAAATCTGAGTGTTTTAATGTCTTAATGTTTAAAAAAAAAAAAAAGAAAGTCAGCGATTGTGAATTATACAACAAATCAGTTGATGTGACTTCACTTCACATTTCCTAATGAGACTGTTTTGTTTTTGCAGGGCGAGCTATCCACCTGGGACCCATTATCATTCTGCGATCCGACAAAAGGCAGGCAGATTCCACAACGGCACCAAAGAACGGGACCGGCTGAGACTTTGGAAGGCATTACTCGCCTACGGGACAAACGGGCACGGAGAGATTTAACCAGTGAATGAGGAGATGAATCATGTCATTGCAAATACCATCTTTGTGAAATTGACTCTAAACTCTCTACAGATATTACATTTTTTCGAGTACTTGTGTTTTGTTCCTCTGTCTAAAACCTTTTTCTGTTACTTCTGTTCCCACCAGAAATGCATCGGCTTCACAACCATCTCCATTGTTTGATATCTGATCTTTCCAGAATTCACCATCCAGCAGCTCTTTGCTAAGAGCTCCATTTGTCTTTCCATGTAGCAAATTAGTTAGCATTGGGTTTGGAGCCCTGTCATTGGGCCCAAGCAACCAGAATTGGATATCAGAATGATGCGTTGTGTGTTTGTGTGAGTTTACACAAACACACAACGGCGCATGCTTTCCACATCCACTGTAATGATTCAGCTGACGTAATAGAATCGATTGTAAACTGTGGAGAAAAGCAGACGTGCTCTTAGGGAGCACTTCCCTCCATTACTGCCCACAAGCTATTTACCTTGTATTCACATTATTGATGAATCACGCTAATCAATATGGCGCAATATAAAATTCTGTTTTTGCTTGCCACAGCCAGTAAAAAAAAAAAAAAAAAAGGTCCATTGAGTAATGGCTTATTTTACTGTAAATTATATAAACCTAGTCACGGACACGACTCTCACCGTTTCTGTTAGGATGCTTTCAACGAAGGGGATTCTTTTCGGATGCCTGTTGAATACGAGTTCCGCTGCTGCACTTACAGCGGAAATCCATGTTGCCAGGAGCAGCGCTTTGCATTTCCTGCAGCATCTAAATGCACGCCGACCAGCCTTTTAACCCTGACTTGATGTCTTAATGCACGGGAGCGGATAATGGAAATGGAAAATCTTTGTGTTCTTGCCAGCCGAGTGTTTGGGATTAGTAGCTTCAGCACCTCGGACAGCGCCCCGCCCGTTCCTTATTCCCAGTGGCTCTTGTGAAGTGCTGCCCACGCTCCATTCTCTCTGTGTCCTCTTCCACCTTCACGGCCAGTCGTTGCTCATTTCTCCGAGCCTCAGACAACGACTGATCGATTTTTTTTTTCTGGCGCCTGTTTACTTTCGTGTCGCATGAATAAGACGGTGTTTACGATTTGCTGCGCCATATCAATTCCCCACTAAGTGCATAATAAATCAGGGGCTCAGTGGACACACACTCCGGGAGGTTAAAGCCTCCTTCCTTGGAATACGGCAGGGACGCGTTCCGCTCTGTGTTCGTGGATCTATTGCTGTGATTATTCGTGGAATGATGTAGACACTATGTCTCCTGGGAATGCGATGATGGCTGCGTATCGGCCTTTCAACAAGCGCGTATTTCACATCATCCACGAGCGTTAAAGCGCGCCTGCACCTTTTTTTTTTTCAGCTGAATCGCCATTTTCATTGCAGCACCAATGTTTTTCTGTAAGTCCCCAGCGCTGGCGGTGATCGGCGTTTCCTTTCTTGTGCGCGCCGTTTATTCCATCCGTCGCTGCGGACAGCAGATTTGCCGGGATGAACAGGTCTGTTGCGCGCAGGGAAACGACACCACTGCCGTTACGTGTTGCCGGCATTTTACGGACCGAACGTACTACAACATCGCCATGGTCACTCGGAAACTTTCCGGAGTGCTCATCATGCTGCTTCTCTTCGCGGTGGGATACCTCGTTCAGCGAGTCCTGTGCGCCAGAGCCAGGCATCTCACCCCGCCGGGCAACGGACACCCCACAGTCACCACGTCGCAAGAGCCGCTCGTGGGGAGCAGTACCCCGGACAGCACCCTGGATGCCGCTGCCGCTGCCGCCGCTCAGCTGCCCTCTTATGAAGAGTGCAAACGCCTGCCGACATACGAGGAAACGGTGCGGGAAGCGAGAGGCGGACATCCTGATTTCAACATCGGACAAACTACATGACAGACAAGACGCCGGTTGGATGAATTGGATCTTCACTAGAGTTCAGCATTAACCGACATCAAGGATTGTGTTATTCTCTCATCTGCAGCAGTCCGGATTTGACCTCCGTGTAACTGTAACGGATGTTACTCCATCTGTTAAATGTGTCCCAGTGCGCGCGGCTGCATTTGACAATAAGGCACGTTTTGTTTAGTAGTGCTTTATTCCATTTACTGCAAAAAGACATGTTAAAATGTTCAACTGGCTGCGTCAAACTGTGATGGAAGGAGGTTTACCGGATAGGCTTTGCGTTTCATTTTGTTACTTTGTGACTGATATTGTCTCGCTGGTGCCTTTAGGCCTGGGGTTAAATGTTAAAAACCCGGGACTGCGTGTGGCAATTCTTTAAACAGCAGGATATGCGACACGTAATTTGTACAGTGTTTTTTTTTTCTTTTATATGCGATTTAATCACATGTGTAGACATATTGGTTTGATGTGTTTCCTGTGGCATCCATAACACAACAACTAATCGATCCTCTCACCCTTCCCTGCAGGAATCTGAAGGTTGGGCTTCTGTTTAAATGAGAGACATGCAATTGAGCGCAAGATCAGATCTTTATTAAATTAAATAGTCATTTCATTCTTATCCCAAATACACCTTGTTTGTTTGAAATAACAGACCGATTTCATATAAATAAACGTTAACGTCTGCTGCTCGCTGCGAGGTTGTGCACCGTTTCCTTGATGCTGTCTTTCACCGTCGCGGTGTCTGACGGCAGTTTGACCAGCTGGACCAATCGTTTGAGCGCCTCCTGCACTCCGAATCCCGTTTTCGCGGAACACGGCTGGATGAACCAATCCCGAGTCGAGCAGATCTTCTTCAGGTTAAACGTGTCGCTGATTTCGGTCGCAGTCAATGCGCCATCCACGTCCTGTTTGTTGGCGAGGATAATGAGCGGAAGGCCCCGCAGCTGCTCACTCCTCAGCGTGTTCTCCAGCTCCTTACGCGCCTCCTCCAGACGCTCCTTTTCCGAGCTGTCCACGACGAACACAACAGCTGCTGCATCCTGGTGGAAACTCTTCCAATGCGCACGCATCTTTGCCTGGCCGCCAATATCCCACAAGGTCAAGATGAAATTGACGCTTTTCTTTCTCGCCTCGAGCATTTCCACGTTAAAACCAATGGTGGGCACGGTGCTGACGCACGCATCGTGTCTCAGTTTATAGAGGAGAGTGGATTTTCCTGCTTTGTCGAGCCCCAGAATAAGGACTTGGGCCTCTGGTTGCTTAGATCCGTGCAGTCCCATGCTGATATAACGACTATCAGATCAAGTGCATACAGTACTCCTTTGAGGTGTTTGTTCAGCGCATTTCCTGGGGTTTAATACATCAGCCATTAACTCCATGCTGGCGGTTTTACTGATAAGGTTTCACAAACACAGGGCAAAGTTTGTGCCAATATTTCGTGTTTATCTACCCAATGAATACACCAAGGCATGGAAATGTATAGCGTAAAGAGACCAGTATTTTTTTTTTTTACCCGTTTTATGAATTCACAACATTCGGGATTGCCCCAAATTATTTTTCACACTTTAAGTCAAAGTCGGAAGAACGCAGGAAAGTAATCCATTCTTCTGAAATCCAATGTTTAATCTTAATGACATTGTGGTTCCGCAAAACTATAGATGGCCAGCGAAAATGGAAATAACAGAAGGTGTCATGTCCGAAATGCACCATGCCAAAGAAAGAAACACAGTTTGCCAAACCATGAGCGTCGTATGAAATAAATACATAAAAAAACTTCTTCTTTTTTTTTTTTTACAAAAGTCACTCATCAAAAACATTCCCACCAGCCCCTGCTCAGCCCCCCAGTGGGACACCATTCTGTGAGGCCCATGGGTCCCGCGTGGACATTCTGTTGTAGCTGCCTTCACTTATTTATATTTTAATATGAAGTACTTCGAGGCGAAGATCACCTTTGACCTTCCGGGCTGCATCAAACATTTAGGTAACTTCACTCATACAGATTCAACGAATTTAAAAAAAAATGTATGCAGTAAAACAGATGGGAAGGAAACATAAAAGTTATAGATGCTGCTGCTTATCTCGACGCGGTGGCCAAAGTACAGTTTGTTTACAAGCCAGGCCAAAAATAGCAGAGGGGTTCATGCCTCCTAAAAGCGTTTTTTTTTTTTTTTTTTTTTAAAGCTACTCCACATTGTTCTGAACATTAAAACACGATGAGGTGTGGTCATAGTTACCGAACACAGGCATGGTGCAGCTCAGATTCACGTCGGATTGGGACCGAGTCAATGTTTCTATAAAGAAAGCGCATTACCTCGGTGCGCCTCCGCCTTCCTCTCACACATTTGCTCCCGCATAGGTCTGACATTGTCTTTGGATGTCTCATATCGACTAAATCAATAAATCGCAATGATCAGTCCCGGGTTAAGTTGAGCGCTTTTAGAAACCACATCTCGGCTCAACACGCGGGCGCGTCTCCGCGGCGGCATCCCGTCAAAAAGTAGACGAAGGACACACACGCACAATGCGTCCAGGCGCATTGTTTACTGCATTCCGAAGACACAAGTGTTTCATTTTTGTCAGGATCTTGTCCATTTGTCCCCCGGCTTCACCCACACGCCACCGGTTGGATCATCCATGACATACACCAGCCCTTCCGTGCCACGGCGGCGTGGAAGCGAAGAATCGGGCGCTGCTGCTGGTTTCTCCGCTGCTCGCGTGGAAGCGTGAACGCAGCACGTCCTCTTCTTGGGACTGTGTTCCGTTTTCTTGCAAATGTTCACCTCACCGGCGCCATGGTGGGAATAAGTCATCCGTTCTTCTTCTGCTGCGGGCTTTGAGCCATGTTGTCCCATTATTATTTTTTTATTAGAGTCAAAAAGAATGAAGTTAAAAAGCAAAAAAAAGAAATAGTGCAGGTCACTTCGTTGTTGTTTCGGGACAACTTGTGCTGTCGGCGCATGTTGTCTGGCTTATAAAGTGCTATTTCAAAAGGCAAATATTTCCCGTAAGAGTGACGCAGCCAAGTGCGTGCGTGCTACGCGCACGCGTAAATGTCTCGACTTGGCTTGAAGCGTTTAGATGAGTGGCAGTAAGAGCTATTCTGAGTCGCTCCACCTGGTAAAGGCCGTCATCGTTTAGCACTTCCGAGCTGTCCCATGCGTGAAAGGCTGGTTTGGGGGGGGGGGGGGGATTGGGCAGCCTTGCAGAGTTATGGCATCCCAAACACCCAGGGGACGTCACGCGTTCTTCTCCCAGCCATAGTCTCAGAAGTGTGTCAAACCCCCAGGAGATGTTCCCATTGCTTCCATCTCCTCCTGCATCTATTCTTGATTTGCCCTTGAACAGAGTATGCATGTGCGTAATGCGCCAAAAAGAAACCAGCGTGAAACCAGCGTGTGGGGAAATAAAGTGCGAGCATTTCAGGAGAAAGGGATCTTTAATAGATATAGTTTACATACATTTTGTTTTTAAATCCACATGTGAACAATGGACTTCTTCTCAAATCGAAGTAATGGCCAATTTATTTAAAACTTCATGTATAGAAGAACAAAAATAACAAAAACATTTGGTAAATCTGCCAGACACATCCAAAAATGTAACAATAAATAAGGCATCAGGTAAACAATTCAATAAACGGTTTCCGTCACGGATGAAATAAAAGCGGCCGAACTCCAAACAGTAGTAAATCATGTTTACTGTAAGTTCCGCCTGGCAGGTTGTGCCATGTTACCATGGCTACCAGCACTCAGCTTGTGTGTAGTACATGCTGTGTCCATCTCCTCATTTCTCATATATAGCAGCAGAGGACCGTGGGGCGGTTGCACCTCCTGTCGTGTGGACGTCATGGATGCACTTTGGACCGTGGAAGCCAGAGAGAGAGAGGCGTCAGGTCCCACGGTGGAGTCAGACCAAGCACTAACCACTACGCCTTAAATCAGGCTCGACATGCAGTTTGCTAAAACCCAAAGAGGACGAACAGAGTGTGCAATGGCTGATTAAAAAAAAAGAAAGAATCTACCATTCCAAACAATTAACATCTAAAAAGGTGCATTGTCTTCATCACTGTGTGTGTGTGTGTGCGTGCGTGCGTGTGTGTGTGTGTAACTCGCTGCTGCATATTTCAACACACTTGGATGTAAAATGTAGCATTTTCAACGATATCACTACTAAACCCTTATTTACACAATGAGGAAATAAGTTGATGCTCATTTCTCAGAACCGCCCTATCATGACTCACTGGGTAACCTGAGGAACCCGCCCTCCTGCTCCCTTATTGGTTTAAAGTTCATCATGTAGCTTGTTGGCGACTGTAACTTCAATACAAAGATCCTTAAAACAACCAGTTAGTCATTCTCTGTAACATTCCAACGTGGGTTTTCTACTTAATACTTGAATGAACTCCAGTCCCTCTGATTGGACAATCAGAGCCCCAAATGTCACATCAGGTGCATGAGAGCAGCACCAAAATGCTGCAAGCAGGGTGGAGTTCTTCACACAGATATTTTCAGTACATTCCTGCGGTTGCAGAGTAATTCTTGAGTAGGCACTGGTTTAAACTGGTTCAGAGATTATCCCATGTTTCATGTTTCCACTGGCGCTTTTGTTTTAGTTTTTTTTTTACTGTTAACATTACGAAGATGGCGGATGGTTATGAGAACTGTGTTGTGTGTAAATGTCGTCATCTTCGTCAGAAACCTACTCCCCGGCTTTGCTACTCCCCCCAGCCCCACTTTTGAACTTTACGACCATGACGGTGATGTTGTCGGGACATCCGCGGTAGAAAGATTGGAGGACAATGCTCTTGGCGCCAAAGTGAGGCTCATCCAGACGTTCGCGGACAAAACGGACCGCCTCCTCGTTGCTGAAAGCGTCCCAAAGGCCATCAGACGCCAGGATCATGAACTCTGGCTGCAGTTTGTCCATGTCAAAGGTCATGATATCAGGATCAGGGATTACTACATTGAGGTTCTTCAGCGGGTAGTCCCCTAGAGAGCGGGACATGGCCAGGATTCCCTGGACTCTCCAGGATCCGTTAAAACTGATGAAGCCTCCTAAAAGCAAAGAAAGAAATACAAGGTTCAGTCTGATGATTTGTCGACGAGTAAAAGTGTTTCAAAGCCACGGAAACTACGACTTGAACTAAACTCTGAAACACTGAATTGATTTGAGGACAACATTCACCAGTATCCAACAGATGGTCTACAAAACCTCCGCCGGCGTGACGCATGCGCGTTATATCGCGGGACGGTTTCCCTGGCTGCGTACCTGCCCTCTTGATCCTTTTGCGCTCTTTGAGCTGATACGGTTTGTGGTCGTGCGACAGTGCTACGGCGTTCCCGTCTTTGTCGCACAGCACGCCGCGAGAGTCGCCGACGTTTGCCACCGTGAGTTCTCTATCGGACAGCAGAGCTACCAGACACGTGGTTCCTGTTCGGAACATCGGATGGGGAAAAATAGGAAGTAGCTGTAAAGCGGTTCCAGCTTAAATGACGCAATCGAAACGAAACCACAACAGGTACTCGCAAAATGCTGCTCTGCTCCTCACCTGCTTCATCGTGGTTTGCAGAGAGCTTGTCCAGCATCTCACGATCCACAGACAGGATGCGCTGCTCGAGGATGCTGGCGTAAGACAGAGCACTCTCTCTTTTCTCTTTCTCAAAGGCCTGCAGCTGCTGCTTCAGGGCCTCCGGCAGGTGGGCCTTCACGTAGTCGGCTGCAGCCTGTAGGGAGAGGCGAGAGGTATAGGGAGGCGAGGAAACACACAGGGAGGGGTTAGATGACGTTCGATGAATCGCTATTATTCAGCATCTGGTAGCATCATGCAAAACTAGAAAAAGCACTCAGAGAGCGCAAACATCTGGCAAGGCACAAAAAAGTTAACGTTTAAATTTAAAAAACAACCCAGTCATATATTTATACATTCCTGGATCCAGATGGGAATCAGGATCACCATCAAAAGGTTAGAAACTGTTCTCGATACCTTTATACACCAAAGCATGAAAAGGAAAAGTGAATCCCCTTTATGACTGTGATTTTTTTTGTGAGTGAATTAAATGTATATTTTTTTTAAGCCAAAGTAAATGGGAAAATCCGGATATTATTCTTTTGTATCCAGATCACTTTCAAAATTTAATGGTATATATGTTAGACCAAGCCCCAAGATCCATCCAGCAGTTTTTGTATAATCCCACTAACAAGCAAACAAACAAACAAAGTCAAAAACATAACCTCCATTTTTGTTTTTTGTCTATCACCTCCTAAAATGGAACATTTTGAAGTTTTGCCTTTCTTTCCACCATGGCCCTGTCCTGCCAGCAGACTAACGGACAATCCTCCCATCCGTGCATCTTTTCAGCTCCTCATTTCAGACCCTGCAGGGTTTATTGCTTCGTCAGCATTATTCCAGCCAGGAGGACACCAGCTGGAGAACACGGTGAAACAAAAAGATCCTAAAGAGATTCCCTCAGGGGATGGGGGAGATTAAAACAGGGCTAAAATAAAATATACAGGTTGCAGGCACCCCCCACCCCCCCAAAAAAAAACAACAGTCAAAGGCACCCTTATATGGAGCTCACCATATGGCGAACCCTTATATGCGTGCTTTATTGTCTGAGGCCAAACGCCATTAGAGTCTCTGTTGCTGCCAGGCAGTAAGGTTCGGTCCGTCTCTCATTTAGAGGGCCGCTCGCTTTGTTCCAGCAGGTGATCTGTGCTGAATTATTGAGCAGCCCCTCCCTCCAAAGATGAGGAGATAAACCCGAGGGGAGACAAACCCGGGTTTCTGAACGTGCGCCACAAAAGCCTCTCCTGCTATAGCTTTTCTGCATCCATCAACGCGGTAATCAAGATCAGGTTACAATGCCGCTAATGATCGCCTGAGTGAGAATGCCTCTTCTTGTGCCCCCCCCCCCCCCTCCCTTTCCCAATTTACTGGACACAAGTGCACTCACTCATTCGTTTAATTGAATAGAGAGGCACTCGGTGCGCCTTTATCGGGGAAAGAGCTTTTCAAGTGTAAATTCCCCATTTGTGTCGTGAACGTCTGAAAACATCCGGGGAATTAACGAGCAACTAGACTTTATTAAACGTAAATCTAAGATGCATTGTGGATCTCTCTCGATGTCAGAATAGGACTATGAATTCTGTTTTTATTTCATTTTCAGCAAAGCAGTGTTGACAGCCTGCCTGGACTTCCTGTTTCGACGGAAAACAGGCTCCATAAATCATTCTAAAAGATCAGTTTGTGCTGACTTCAGTAATTCTGGGTCGTAACTCACTGGATTTATTTATTTTTTTGTTGCCATTCTCTGCATGCATATTTTCCTAAACTGGAGCAGACTGCACCACCAGAGAGAACCCGCTCTATCTGCACGTATTTGGTTTGGCAGCTTTGCTTTATTCCCTCCGCCAAGATGGGGGGGGGGGGGGGGGGGGTGTATGTGATCTCAGGCGTTTTGTTTATCTGTCTGTCTGCCTAGCTGTAAGCAACATAACCCAAAATGTTACTGACAGATATTGATGGCATTTCCAGGAACAGATTATCACATTTTGGTGATAATCCAGAAGAGATCCTGGATTCTGGATCATCACGGTCCCGAATTAATTTTGTTAACATTGCAGTCAAAGGAGTTTCAAAATTTGTTGTTATCAGGTTCTTATCATGGCTGAGCATGACAGATGGTGTTCTGGGACATGTGGTCCGAAGCCAGTCATGAGAAACCGCTGACCTTTGACCAGACACGCATGCATTGGAGGAAAGACACACACACACACACACACTTCTTTGTGAGTCAGAATCAAACTCATTGATTGACATCTGGAAGGAGGAGGCGCTGATACAAAAGAATGGGGGGGGGGGGGGCAGTGCTGCGCATTTGTGCACCAGTGCGTCTGTTCTGATAAGCTCATTGTGAAAATACCGCGCCCCCCCCCCCCCCATACACACACACACACACACACAGCCCACCCCCCCGCAGCCTACCTCTCCGCCGTGGCCGTCGAATATGCCGAATATGGACGGGTGGCTCCTGTTGGTGACGTCGGTGAGCGCCTCGAAGCGGTCCTCCATGTGATCTCGCCTCCCCTGTATGGAGTAAACGGCGACGTTGTCGTTCTTGAACTCCCAGGTTTTGGAGAACTCCGCGTCCAGGACGCTGAGGCCCCCCAGCCGGTCGTTCTGCATCATCTCGGCCACTTTCCCTTTCACCATCTTCACCGCATCGCGGCTGGACTTGACGATGGTTTTCACCTCGTCCGTGTGGAAGAAGTAGCTCCACAGCGCCAGGCTGATGCACAGCAGGAACAGCGTCTCAGGCCTGAGGAGAAAATAGCGCATGATCCGACCCAGAAGAGACAAGAGCGTCATTGTGTCTCCGACCATCACACGCAATCAGACTGCGGTCTATTTATCTCTCCCGTTTGTTTTTGATTTTTTGCACAATTCACTCCATCCGTTCAGCGGGAGCTATGACGCAATCGATAAGCGATGAAATGTCTTAAATGTCTCTTCTTCCGTCTTCTACTCTACGATCGAGGCTGGATGCCCAGAAACCGGCCCGGGAAGAAGTCAGTCCATTCGGCTCCAAGTCGTCTTATCCTCGGCTGCAAGAGGACTCTCCGAGTCGAGCCGATCTTCCACATCCCATTGTTGGGTACCGGATGTTTAAGGGTTGAGACCCACGCCGGTGGGAGTTAAGCCCGCAGGAAAACGAGTGGGGCGCGTATTTCCGCGCGGATTAATGGTCACTTTATTTTTTGCATTACGTTTTCACACGCACCGCTCCATTTTGAGCTGCGTCAAAACTGCTGAAGCTAACAGAAAACAGGAAATGAACTACGGTTAGCTCAGTAAATCAAAGCAAAAAAGCAAAAAAGCTCTAGGCGTAACGGATAGGCCGCCAATAAATATTTTGTGAGAACTTTACTTTGAAAGTCCATAACGGAAGTTGCATCCCTTTTTGTAAACAGTCAAGAGGTTGTGAACTTGTGACGTTGTTTCATTGACCGGAGCCCGGTCATTGCATTGACTAAACACTGCCCCCGAGTGGCTCTGTAGAATACCACAGCTTGGATATCTACCTATTTACGGTATAGTAAAAATAAACTATATTCAAATAAAGTTTTTATTATTGTAAATTCATTGTTCTGATTTGAACTGAAATAATGATGTTATATATTGTATCTCAGTAATCATTTGACTTTTTTCCTTTCTCTCGATCATCTGGATGCATTCAGCATTGCTCTACCTTGGTGTGTCATCTGGCGTCCTCAGGGGAATCAATCAATAAAAATGAAAATAATTGTGACGTTGCTGATATAATAAAATGAATTAAAAACCCATCAAAAATAATTTATTGGCATTGTGTTCCAAGAGTGTAGCAAGAGGATCATGCAAAATAGTTTTTACAAAAATCCCCAGAAGCTGAGCATCATACAGCGTCATACAGTGGTAGCTTCACATTGATAGTAGTAGTAGTAGTAATAATTTTTATTTCAATCAGTATCTTAAATGAGAACAAAGAATTAAAAGAAAAAGAAAAAAAACAACAACATGACAATGACTGAAAAGGTATTGGCTGAAGTGAAACACTTATTAATGCCAAACCCTTATTACAGCTCGATTAGGAATGAAAACACCCAACTTACATATTAACATACAAAATAAACAAAATATATATATATATATATAATTTCTATATCAATTTTTTACAAAATTAATTCATTTTAGTTATATGCCAATTTCTTTAGTTGAGTATGGTCCAATCAATCAGTGTAATGTAAAAATAAACACACAACAACAACAACAACAAAAGCAAAAATGAAAAAAACTAAAACAAAACAGATAGTAGTAGAGGAAGAAGAAAAGTTACCTGTCATGCAGCTTCATCTCAAGGTTTCTCCCTGTTTCTGGTACGTGTCTATTATAAAATCTTCAAATCAAACAATGACTCCAAGCATACTCTGCAGATACCTGATAATAAACAATTTGCTATTATAGCCAGCAGGGGTGTGGAGCTTAATAGTAATTTAAAAAGTCAATGCAACTGACAAGAAGGATGAAGAAGTGTGCTAGAGGTGAGCTATATTGTGGAGATTGAAGCTTGGGTTAAGAAGTCACACTTGATTGATGACGTGACAATAATTGCTACAGGCACAGGCACAGGTATCTATGCCTTTAAACCGCATTGACCAAGGTTCATTGTTATTTTAGCTCGTATAACAATAAATGGCTCCTCATCAAATGTTTTGAGGAACTTTGGCGGCCAATGAGGAATCATTTCAAGTCAATGTCAGGGGCTGAAACTACATCCAGCACGCATTCTGAGACGCATGAAGTTTGGTTCTGTGGGGACGGGCCTCTGGTTGGTTAGATCAAGGAGTAGCTGGATCAATGTTGCCACATGGTCTGTTTTAGGACATCGACACCTCTCCCACTGGGTTTTACGGCAATCCATTCTCTGCTTTGAGGTACCGCCAACACTAGCGTGGTCGCTACCACATGTTACGCCGGCACTGGATGTTATCCTCCCTAAAGAAAGCGTGCGCTTGTGTGTATATACTGTAATAATGTACATGTGTTTTTAGAAATGTGTATCTGTTTGTGTAACCTTATATTTCTGTTGTTTGTGTACAAAGCAGGTGTGTGTGTGTGTGTGTGTGTGTGTGAACACTAAAGCCGTGTGCATGCTCTCGGGCCCTAGAATCATATCCCATATCACAAAGAGTAAAGTCTTGCCTTGTGTGCAACCTGCTTTATTTCCTATCCCCCAGGAGTCATGTAATCTGCTGTTGCCAGCCCACCCACCTCCTGATAACCCCCCCGGTGTTTTTTGGTCCCTTGTTCTCTCATTGGCTTAAATATGCAGAAATTGCACAGCCGCAGCAATATAAGGAAGAAGGCAGCCTCCATCGTTTGCTAGTTGGAGGGGCTGGAATGAGGAGTCATCACCATCTACATCAGCAGGTAAACGCTTTGCTTTACAATAAATATATTGCCGATGCACCGAGTCCAACATGCGCCACGCTCTGTTCTTCAAACGACTCTTCCTCCTCCAGATTGTTGTGCCGAGCCCACAGCAATGCCGACCATTTGGAAGTTGAATGCCTTCCTCACTGTTCTCCTCGTGGTCCTGATGGCCGTGCTGACCTCCAGCAGCAGAACCACCCGCTGGCCCAAATCTCAGAGCACCAAGAAGCCTGCTAGACCCGGGACCAATGGCGGCGGTGGACGAGCCGCACGGACCACCACCTCGACATCCCCTAACAACATGCACATGTATGAGACGACTGATGTTATGATGGATCCCTACACGTTGTCCCCCGCAGACAGCACCACCTACTCCAGTGATGCTTACCCAACTGATTTCAACACAGATAGCACAGCGTCCCCTGCAAGGGGTAACTACACCCTCGACTTCAGTGAATGCTTTTTCAACTTTTGTGAGTGCTGCCCACCAGAAAGGGGTCCCATGGGACCCGCAGGAGAGAGCGGGCCATCAGGACAGCCAGGAGAGAAGGGCCCCCCAGGTATGATGGATTATATCTGTCAGGAAATGTAACTGTTTGAGGTCCACATTTTATTTTTATCGTTTCTTTATTATCTTCACTTTTTTGCAGGGTTACCAGGAGAAAATGGAGAACCAGGTTCCGAAGGACCTCCGGGACCAGCTGGACATCATGGAGACAATGGTTTTAATGGTGATATAGGTAAAACAAAAAAAACAGGAGAGTTTTTGAATGCCCGTCTGTTCGTCCCTCTCTCCTGTTTTGCACCAAACACCTTGTATGAAATTACCGTGGAGGTCATTTTCTATTATTTATTTGAATCTACTGAAGGAGAAAGAGGAGATCAAGGACCAGCTGGTGATCCCGGTGCTCCCGGTGTCCCAGGAAAACCAGGAGAGAGAGGTTTGTAGTTTCCTATGAAAACATCGGTTGAAGAAATTATCCTGAATTTGATGTCCATATTGGTGCAAATGTGCATTTACATTTGCAAAGGAAAGTGTTCCAATTAAAACACGTCTTAAAACACTACAAACTATTCATACTGTAGGTGATCCGGGCCTCAAAGGAGAGAAAGGTGATCGAGGCTCCAGCGGTCTGAAAGGGGACCCCGGAGAAATAGGCTGGCCCGGCATGAATGGGACAAAGGGCAACCTTGGGCAGGATGGGCCTATGGGTCCTCCTGGGCTGGAAGGGCCAAAGGGGCACAAAGGTGAATTGGGACTTAAAGGGGATTGCTTACCAGGCGAGAAAGGTCATCTTGGCGAGCCTGGTCTGAGAGGTGAGATGGGCCCCCCAGGAGTAAACGGAACTGATGGCGCAAATGGAGAAGGAGGGGAGCCAGGTCCTCCAGGAGGGAAGGGGGATACCGGTACCAGAGGACCTCCAGGTCCTCCAGGAGGGAGGGGCATGTTAGGGCAGAGGGGAGAACGGGGCCTCAAAGGTGCACGTGGGCCACGGGGCCCTAGAGGCCCCCCAGGGGAGACTGTGGCGCCTGTCCGCTCTGCTTTCAGTGTCGGCTTGTTTCCAAGCAGGTCTTTTCCTCCGCCCAACCTGCCCGTGAAGTTCGATAAGGTGTTTTATAATGGGGACGGGCACTGGGACCCAACACTCAATAAGTTTAATGTCACTTACTCGGGCGTCTACCTATTCAGCTACCACATAACTGTGCGAAACCGGCCTGTGCGTGCTGCCCTCATGGTGAATGGGGTGCGAAAGCTGCGGACCAGGGATTCTCTGTACGGCCAGGAGATTGATCAAGCCTCCAACCTCGCTCTGCTGCCACTGCATCAAGGTGACCAAGTGTGGCTGGAGACCCTGAGAGACTGGAATGGAGTTTACTCCAGCAGTGAGGATGACAGCATTTTTTCTGGCTTCCTGCTTTACCCCGACGTAAATGAAAAACCTGCTGCCTCAGAAAACCACAGGCTTTGAAAGAGCTCCGATTTAACTCACTGTAGACTCTGCGGAACCTTCAGCTTATTGCAGCGCTCTAATCGATTGATGCAGCTACAAATACTGCTGCTTTAGTATCTGCTCTGCTGATGCGAATCAAACCAAATGCTTTGCTTGCTTTGCTGTTTTAAAGATGAAATCTGTCTTGGTTATATACTACTGCATGCAATACTTCCATCCTTTGTAACAAAGCATTAAAATTGACTATGGTTCAACTAAATGGCCCTCGAGTTTTATTTGCTGAGCAACAGAATCTAATTTATAACCCATTGGTCATTGTAATTAACACTGGTAAGCTCTTTGTAGGCGAAGCCAGGAAATAAAAGGGAAACAACCCCAGTAAATGCGACACAATTACATTTAGCAACCGCTAGAGGGCGCACGGTGCCTAAGGTTTGTGCAGAGACAAATGGAGAGCAGATTAGTGATGTTTTCATCAATAATAGAATAATGCACAGCAGATTCAAAATCCTTATGTTCACTAATTGACAATACACTGGAGAATGATGCATTGGTCTTCACAGCAGAAACTATTCACACAGCGAGCCGCTAAAGCAATTCCTCTGTGATTTTGTTCTTAACCACAGTTGTTTGGTTTGGTTTTGTCGTGAAAATATAGTGACTTACAAAGGCTTTAAGGTGGTGTGGTGCAGAAGGTGTGGCAAGTTCAAAAGTGAAATCCTGTCTAAAGACTAGTACTTATTGAAAACAGTCAGTTCAACACTTATCAAGGAGTACTTTGACTTTGTTATAATCTTGTGTTTGTTTAATGATAATTTAATTGATGCTGAATCTTTTGAAACATGAAGGTGATTACGACCGACGGGAGCCGAGAAGACCGATGTGGAAAAGACAAAAAGCATTATGAATGAAGCATCGTGACTGGCACCCATACGAGCAGAACAACTGGCCGCTTTAGATGCTGAACCTCCTGCAGCAACGATGGACGGATGCATCATCACCTATACTCCGGTGAGCACTCATTGTAGAGTGGTGTTCAATGACAAAGGAGGACATTTGCGGTATATATATTAATTCACGTATGAAGTAATTCAATCTCACAATCTGTATTATATGTTTTTTTTGTGTGTGTTTTTAAGCAATTTTCCCAGTATGTGTCTATGCCACTTTACTGGTAATATCATAAGTCAAATTATCCTCCATGTCTGCAAAGTAACTGTTCAATTACAACAAAACAATAAACTTCCCTTAATTTTTTTTTCATGTTCATTTATCAATATAATAACAAGCAAGCATGTCTCATTAATTTTCATAGCACTCTGTATGAGACTGCATAATTGCTTTTAGTCTTATGTGTTCCGTGTATATATATCCTCTGTTTTCCTGTAGGTTCACACAGTACAAGCAAACAAAAATTATAGTCAATGGCAAATATTGAGAAATATAACTCCTATAGCATAGAATATTGTGACATAATCATTGTGGGATGAAACATTTCAGAATGATGCTTTTGATCCCCACCAAATAAAAATAATCAAAAGTCTGATTTTATATTCATCCATGTCTTCAAACGTCTACAAAAATCACATTTTATCATAAAATAATAACCTGGATATTCTTATCTTTGAGTGTGAGGCTAATTGAATATTAATCAAGATTGCAATGTCATTAAATGTTGTATTTAATGTGATGTCAAAACGTGTCATTTGGGTACAAGCTTTGATGGGGATTTCATAATTTTTGAATAAGACTGGAAGGATCTTGTTTTTCCCAATTTGGTCAGAAAATTATGTTTGTGTAAGAAAATTGTTTTAAATGTTCCAGGTGAATTGAGTGTTAACTTTAGGGGTGCACCTAAACTTTTATGAAGAGTACCAAAAAGACACACAACACTGAAACCTGTTCAAAGAGGAGAGCCCAGAATAACATCTCCATCTACTGGTGAAGAGACATACATTTACCTCAAATTTACTGCTGGTGATGGTGCCGTGTGTGTGCGTGTGTGTGTTATGTGTGTGTGTGTGTGTGTGTGGTGTGTGTGTGTCTGCATTTATGTATTTTATACTACTCTGTGTGAAAATATAAATAACTACCTTGGCGCTGTGTGCAGTGTAATCTGTTCTCAGCAGGCTGGATTCCCACTGTGAGAAAGACAGTATATTGTTCCTGCAGCACCACAGATAACAACTAATTAGCATACTGAATCATTTGGCTGCAAGAGCCACTCCTGCCACCCATCTGCACTGAGCTGATAAACACACACATGCACGCCAGCTTACTCACACACACGCGCAAACACACACACACACACATACACACAGATCTATGCAGAACAAGCAGATCCACATAAGCCTGGACTCACAAACACACAAACATGTACACACGTGGGCAGAAGCCTCCTCTCATTCCCTCCCTTTCAATAGCCCTCTCTTTTTTTGTGAGGGAGTGTTTTTGGAGAGTCAGGAACACTGAAGCAGGTAAACGTTTGGCAGGCATTAACCCAGAGAGCCCTTCAGTCAGTCCCAGTCAATTCCAGCGGAGCCAGGGCAGAGTGCAGGAGAGGTCTCCAAACATCTGGATGTCTCTGATGCTCTCTCGAAGCAATTAATTTTTTTTATTTTTTTATGTCAGAGAGTTTATGTTTTTTGTAGGAGCGCCACTGGTGGCAAAGTCGTCTGTGTCGTTACGGGTAATAGGGAAGTAAGCTTGACAAAAGCAACATTTATGTGGCAAAGCTGCAGCCTCATTCATTTCCCAGCGGTGATGGCAGCCTAAGCCACATAACTTTTCGATTGCGTAACTGAAAAACTTTCGGGTAGCGGGAGTTCTGACCAGTGTGTCTGTTTCGGAATGTGTGCAGACATAACAGTGTGCAAATGAGTGCAGGGGAGGCTGTCGAAACCACTTTCACAATGGCAGGATATCCTGCAGGTCAGCGAGCCGCGTTAACCTCTGCAGGAAGTTGTCATTTGTTGGGAGGAAGTGAGGATTCCAATGTTCGGTGGTGGCGTTTGATGAGGAGGTTGTGGCTTTAACCATGCATTCTGAGCTGATAGGTGGGAAACAGTTGAGCGTGTGTGCGTTTCTCTGCCTCTAGGAATATGTTAATTAAGTCATGTATTTATTGGGAGGCATATGTAGTGAAATGTGGAAGCAACATGTGTCTCATAAGGAAGAAAATGAACTGAATAAATACAAATACACAGAGAAGAGCATGCTTTGATAGAGAGCGAATATACAAGGCTTTTCCTCTGAGTGTTTTATTCAGGGATTTTTCTATAAAAAATTCATTGATTTAACATTGGATATATTCATAGATACAACTATCATACAACATTACCAAACAAACAATATCCCTTTACTGCAGTTCATTAAATACCATAGTTACCAAAGGTACCAATATTGGTATACTAGGTCCTGCTGTAAAAGCAGAAAAACCAACAACAGTGAGCAACATTTAGCTCGATTTTTCATAAAACCGCTGGTGTTGTTATGATATTAACACTGTGTGTGTTGGTCGTGGTCGTGGGGCCGTGTGTGTATGTGTGTGCGTGTGTGTGTTACATGTGGCAATGAAGGGTTTTATTTGTGTACCTCACTAAACTACCACTGCATTACAGTTGGAAAAAAAAAACACTGAAACATTCATATAAAAAGGACTGAATGGATCATTTCATCTGATCATACGACCCATATTTTGTACACGTTAAGAATCACTGCATGTCTTGTACCTCCACAGCAATTTAACATCGATTCCTGGCAGTGAACTGTCTTAATTGGTGTCACTGTTTCTTCACCAATGTGTAACAGAAATAATCGGTACCACATCTGATGTCCGGCGGTTTGGATCCTTGGTTTACCCTTTGCGTCCGTCGTATCTCCTCCTTGTTTCCTTGTCTCCTAACAAATCACTTCACTAGCAAAGCCATTGAAAAGAACACTACTGGACATCTTGAGCCACATGACTTGAACTCGACTCACTATTGTTAATGCTCAGCAGTGGAAATATAATTCTATTTACAATACATAATGGAGCTGCATCGGTGCAATAGAGTCCTTTGCGTTCCTTTAAAGCCTCCGACTGAGGCAAACATTTGTGTTATTAGTCTAACACATCAGATTTGTTTGGGTAGAAATATCTGATATAAATCCATCAGTGTTTTTTTTAAATGATTTCATTGCAGCACATCGGAGCTATCCTAACCGAACCATATCGTAATCGACATTATCAATAATCTAATATTACACATTCAAATCTTTGTTCAGGGCTGTTTTGTTTTTTGTTTGCTTGCTCATTATTTATTTTTGTGTGTTTGTGTGTCCATTTCTTTAAGAACATCCAGTCGTCGAAAACACAGAAAGTTATCATCTGCAGGTTTGTCGAAGTCACGAGACATGCAGAAATGACAAGTCTTTCAAGAGATTAAATCCAGTCAGTCAACATCTAAGACAGCCATCGGTGCTGCAGGTGTGGTGTGATGACAGGAGCGTACTCGTGGTCCAGTTCGGACTCCGCTATCTCGTTATGCAGAGCTTGTCTCTTCTTCTTACACCGACAACTCAAAGCTAACAGCTCCTGAGCACATTTAATTCTTTTTTTTTTAAGCCCGTCTTATTTTTCTCTTTTAGTCTCAGGTCTTGTGTCTGGGATATTTTTGGCTCCAGCATCACCATCATCGACGGCTGGAGCCATCTAAAGGCCGGCCGTTGCGCCTCAGATCCCGACTGGCTAGATGAAGCGGGGGCCCGCGTGAAGCTGTTAGAGTCCTCGGAGCTGGAGGTGAGTCCTGATCCTCCGTGAAGCTCTCAGGGCTGCCGTCTGCGTCGCCATCGGGAAGGCTTCCGCAGCTGGAGCCTGGCGACATTGTCTCCAGGAGATCGTCCCTTGCCAAGCCCACCACCGTGTCCTGATGCGTTCCACCCTGTGGGCCCACCTCGTGGGCACCAACCAGTAGCCCCGTTTCACCATCAGTTGTGCTGCCAACATTCCTCCCTCCATCCTGGTCCTCCAGGAGGTTGGAGAGGAAGCTGATGTACTTCATAGCGAGCCGCAGGATCTCATTCTTGCTCAGCTTCTTGTCCGGAGGGTGAGTGGGAATGAGTTTTCGAAGCTCCGCAAATGCCCCGTTGACATTCTGCTGCCGCCAACGTTCCCGACTGTTGGTGAAGATGCGACGTACGATTTTTGGCTGGCCAGCTAGAGCAGAGACGGGGATGGAAAAGACAGACATAGAGAGAGCATAAGGTGAGCACGCATTGATGGAGATAGTATCAAATAACAAGCGTAAGAGGAAAATAAATAATACAGTAATACAAATGGAAGAACTAGTAGCAGGAGAATAGATGCACATTTTGAGATCTGACAAAAATTTGCCTATAAAGAATTTTAATAATCCTTAAGAATTACGTCACAACGTTGTCTTTAGAATTAGATGATAGAGCAGGAGCTACAGAGGTTGGCAAAAATTAGTATATGCAAAAAACTCCACCATTGCAAGATAAATGGTCCATTCGGCATGAGAATATGGTTATGGGGAACCTTAAATGCTCGTTATTCCATATTCCATGTACTTTTATTTTTGGTATGATAAAATACCCCGCTGCAGGTATAGTCACATCCCCCCACCCTCAACAATGGTGTCTTCAAAGGCTATTGCCACCCAAGGAACACACCCAATCTATCTTAATCCTTCAGCCCACTCTGCAGTACAGCCTTGGCATGAAGCATGCACTCCCATCCTCCACCCCTGTATGTGACAATGAGTGGGCAGCAGTGGAAAGCATGTTTCAGATGAAATAAACCCCAAATATGCTTGAAAGAGCTTATTCAATGGAGCACAGGTATACATGTTTTTGACATCCTGATTAGCAGCATTCATTTTAAATCAGGAATGTTGATACATTTATTCATCTGGGTTAAACTCTTTAAGTGAAAATTGCTTTTGCAAGACATTTTGTGCAGCACTTGGTACAGTGTCGATCCATGTCAGTGGATGAATGGCATACAAGGGACTGCATAAGGAGGACGCAGCAGAAGTGCATCTATAAAGATCTAAATATGTGCCTACCCTCGTCGAGTTCAACCTCATAAGGCGCCGGGCGGCGCTTTACCCTGTTGCTGGGGTACATGCTGTACTGCTCCGACTCCCCTCCGAGACTTTAGTGGCAGAAACCAGAGAAGAAGTGCACAGGTAAAAGAGAGAACATGAATTTCATCATGCACCATTGTGAAAAAGACCCAGCACACACATTTATCACAAATGCATACACTTTTCCTTACTTGTGGATCTGCATATAGACTTAAAATTAATTTCTAGTAAACACCCAAACTATATTATTATTATTATTATTATTATTATTATTATTATTTATTATCACAACCATTACTTTCATGACCCAAACTCTCCTCCTAATATTAAACCAGCGTGCCTATAAGTAAAATAATATTTTCAATTAAAAAAACAACACAGACACAAGTCTTCATCATGAATGACTGAATCGGCTTGTCTTCATGAAGCACCATGAGTGACATCCACAGACAAACACATGCTAAATGTCAACGTCATGGTAATCTCACGAGCATCCTGCAGCCTTTTTGAGACCTGCAGGACGACATCTCACAAGCACCAAAACATAAAACGTTCTATAATGAACACTCATACAGTGATTAAATCAAACGTGCATTGGAACACAAAAACATTGTTCTATATCTTCTGCCGCCTTTATACCTGTTGATGGCGGCAAGAGGCTGCGCCAGGTTGTAGAGCATCGCCCGAGCCGGGACAGGGAACGCGCTTGGACTCAGTTGGACCATTCGAGCGTCGTCTCGTTGCGGCGGCGGCAGCGGCAGCGGAGGTCTGCGAAGTTCCGTGATCGGCACCAAATGGCTTTCAGTTCTCTGCTCCACAGCTTTTATAGCGTCCCTCCTGGAGAGCTCGATCACCGGCACTTCCCTTTTCAGGTCAAGGGCGTTGTGAGAGGCAGTTTCCTTGGCAACGCCGTTGATGATGATGCTGGTCCCATTGCTCGAGTTCTGCAGAGGAACGTCATCCGTCTCCTCAACCCCCTTGAAGCGCCCTCCCCTCTCCTTCTCCCCCTCCTCTCTCCTCGGCTCCTCTTCCTCCTTGCATCCGTTCTGTCTGGAGATGATGAAGGAGTCCTCTTGCTTTCCAGAATCGGAGACTGCATCGGGACTTCCGCCACAAACCTCCGGCTGCCTTTTATCCATCATTTTTTATATCGTCTCGGCCCGCCTTAGTCCACAACGTCCTGAATAAGATTATTTTACATTAATTGATTGGTCGGAAAATGCAGTATTAACAATTTACTTTTATTTTCAACACAATTATCAAATGCAAATTTTGCATCCGTAAGAACACACCGCGCGAGAAAGATATTAGTTACATTAGGTTATTCATTATATTGTTTAATATTAAAATTCTCCGACAAGAAAAAAACACTATATCGGTAATTTTATTTATAAGCTGTTGTGAGATGTTGGTAGCTTTTATTTGCTTAAATCAAACCGGCTGGAACACGATACACTTCGCAGACTGATTAATGAGGATGTATTCACAATTTAACTTTGCTCGATTACGCAGAATGTTTTTATTACAAAATCTGAAGAGATTTTTATATATAGAAATGTCATTTAGAAAGAGCTCCATCCTTTTGTTTCATCCACACCGACAAACGTATAGAGCCTGATTGGCCTTCATTGTGCCGGTAAGATACTATCTTGTCGTGGAATAAACATTTGAGCTCTGCGTGAAGCCACATTCGAATATATTAAGAGCACATTTCAGCATTTACAGGTGAAATGATCGAACTTATTATATAGAAACGATGTGGGGAAATTATAGGATCACGAAGGTGAACCTTCTCTATCGGAAAAAAATATATATATTTATTGTGTCTTCAGTAAATGCCGAAATACAATCGCAGAGCTTCAGAAACACTTACGCCTGATCATATTTATCGATACCTATAGTGGGGTTTTGTCATTTCTGTTTATAGTTGTGTAACCAATAGGCCATGGTTTAAGCCGATCGCCAAAGACCTGCCATACCGAATACACAAATGGGGGATATGTTTAAATAGCTTATAATTAAATTCATAAATGTCCTCAAATATTAACAGAACATAACGACATGTCATCAACTAAGACTCGCTCATCAATTGCTGGGAATTCTCTAATAGGCCTCGCATCCGTTATGACAGCCCGTATTACAGTCTTCAACCATCAGATCGGACAATAGCACAAAATATAGGGTAAATATTGCGCACAAAACACCAATAATATAATAAAAACAACATCATTCCAATCACTCCGCGCTTTGGAAGGACGGACTCGGTGGTTTAAACGAGGAGATTTGTATTTTGCGCTTACCGTTCCAGCCGTGTTGTTGATGTTACTGTGTAAGTGGAGCCATTTTGTGAGTGGGTCATCCATGTCTGAGGTTTTCTTTTTTTTCTACCAGTTGTGGAGCAGTGTGTGTGTGTGTGTGTGTAGCTGAGTTATTCCTTGCTGCATCCAGTGCGCTCCCTCTGTATGGGGAGCGGAACACGGGCCGCAATGTGGCCGAGCGAGATAAGCGCACGGCAGCGGCCTCTTCATTCCCGATAAGCCGCTAAACCCATTATTTATGAAATGATTCATTATTATTTGGCTGTCGTGGACTATATCGGCTCGTGGAGGGCAAAGCATTTAAAAAAAAAGCAAACAGGCACAGCGCAACGGCCTGTAACAACGTGAGGTATACAGTATTATGCGTCCTGCAGCTTTAGTTGAGGTGTTTTAATTTTTTGGATGAAAGAAACAAAAGCTCGCGCGGGTTAAACTTTTGATCTACTTATATTTCCTACACAAATAAATATTTGTGAGCCCATTTATTTATCAAAAACGATGAGTGATGATCGCTGAGGGTATATATAATCTCTTTTTATTTTAATTGTAAAAATTAGAAAACTAAAAAAACTCCTCGATGTGCACTTCTGCACCTGCAGTGAGGCTCAACTACCGACATATATATATATATATATATATATGTATTGATACAAAAAAAAAATCAAGAGGGTCTTATGATGATAGATGATTTCTAAATGGGACACAAGCGTGGATCGATTTAGGGATTGCTAATTAAATAAATAAATGAGCTGTTGTATGTCACTGCGGGGCGGTGGGGGTGCAGAGATGGCGGTTCCCTCGGGGTCCATGTGGAGTCATGGTTGGGTGAGATAAAGGCGCATCAGGCTCCTGGTGGCATCAGATAAAGGAGCAACATGTTATCGACGCGCACGCAGGACGGCCGGCGTGACAGCAGGTAACGGATCCTATAAAGACTGCCTCTTTACAGCGAAATAAATACATTCGCTGTATTAAATAATGATATATGCACAAGAATATTAGATAGAGATAGATAGATAGATAGATAGATAGATAGGTCTATTTTTACACAGACCTGTTGAAGAGTCACGACCACCATCCTACATCCTGCAGATATCCTTATATCATCCTAATTGCTTTACGAGCATCTTACCAGGAAACTGCTGGTAACCCTAACCCTAACCCGAGATGCGTGTTGTTGTTGTTTTTTTTGTTTTTTACAAATTATTCATTCATTATCCAACATCTGCTGGAGCCTATCCCATATAGGTTGGGTTACAGCCTGCGAGACGCCAGTTCATCGAAATCAATGAGTAGTAAATTGTATAGTTAAGAAGTAAGAAAATCATATAATATAACTCAACATATTTCCATGTATTTCAAACGTGTTGGCAACAACATATACGCTTTTTGAAGTGGTGTCCTTTTGCAGTAAAAATGCAAAACTAAAATTTTGACAAAATAAAGCATTTATTTCGATGCAAAACGGTTTCAATATCCTGAAGAAATGATGATGATACAACGCAAGTAAAATGAAGGGCTCTTGCAGAACGGCAGGGAAATGTATGATGCATGTAACGGGCAAAAGACCAAAAACTGAACGGGATATTAAATGCTTTTACTTGAGAAAAATAAATATATTAGTGCAGATGACCGTTTTCAATTATTTAAAGAATATGACACATTATTACACATGTCAATCATCTGAAATAATCAGTGATGCATTCATTTAAAATATGACAAAAGTATCACTCCAATTCACTATTGGAGTTGTGCGCTCTAGTAGTGCATGATGCAAAAAAAAAAAAAAAACTAATTCATAACTTCATAAGAATCTAGCTTGGCTTTTTTTTTGATTGTCATAAGTATTTAAATGGGAGAGAAGCTTGATGAATGCATTATCCCTGCTTCTTAAATGTCACCATAACAAACAACTGTATACAGTGGTGTTGGTTTTGAATCAGTAGAGCTATATACAAACCGACATCCTATTTCAAGGTGGCTCGGACTTCTACTATATTGATGTCTTTTAGTTTTTTATTTGTTTCACCTTGTAATCCAACTCTCTGAGAAATAAACATCTAACTACTGTTATTATATACTTTTTAGATGCAGAAATTTAGCTGAAATATAAACAGATTATTTCACATCTACCACCCACACATTAGACTAGCAGTGTTTGTATAGTGGCGAATTATAATCCAGCAGTGGCTCCGTGCCTTGCTTTGTCTTCCCAGTCAGCGCTGATGGGCACGCCGGGCGGGCATGATCCGAAGTGAAGCCGTGCTTTCCCGGGTCATGAGCCGCGTCACCTGGTCCAGACTGAGACCTGCCACTGCCTCTCCGTTCACCTGGAGAATTTCATCACCGATCCCAAGGAGACCCGTGTACCCACTGCTGTCTCCCACCTTCTCTACATACACGCCTTGGAAGGAAACAGTAAGGCGGCAAGAGAAAGAAGATACATCAATACACATTACAATTGCAAACAGGATAGTTGACATGACACAATACGTAATATTTTAAACACATTTGAGTGTGGATTACCATTTCTGCTAATTTAGTTTTGATAGTTTGGATTATATATAATGGATAATGAAATGATTTGGCAATTTTATATCTGAGGGATGACATAATTTTATTCTTAAATCTAGTGTGTTATTGTTTTTCAAAATGGCCAACATATCACTGAAGAATAGACTGAAATAATGCAGTGCTGCAAAACAAAGATCTACATTGCAGATTGTGCAAACAAACAAAAATGTAAATAAAAAAATAGCTACCGGTGTCTGGTCGACCTTTGCCCCTTGAGATGACAAAACCAAAAGGACCATTTGGGGGTCTAATGAGCTCCAGGTGAAGGGTCCCATCAGAGAAAGCCTGGGTGACTCGGCCCACCGGACATACCATTCTGGAGGCAAATAGATCTTCAACACTCAGGGCCCTGTGGAGCTCCAGCTGAGGGCTATCCGGGCTGAAAAGGAGTAGATTCAACTCCAGTCAAGGGGGAACCTCTGTTGACGTATCACACTTGTTTTTCCTCCTTATTCTCCTTTAACACCCACCTGGGCGCGAGGCCGTAAGGCACCCGCACCTCTCCGAGTATGGTTGACCGTTCTGTTCTTCTCTCTAAACTCTGAACAGAGGAGGCTTTGCGCAGTTGGGCCAGCGGCAGCACCTAGTGGCAAATAAATGGCATTGTAAGAAACTGTGTTCTTCATATTGGCTAAATTCAGCAATTCTTACTCCTTACTTTCCACCTTTTACAGGTAAAATATATTACATCTATTTGATTTCGTGCAATTAAGCAAAAGGAAATTAGCATTAGAGTACGGGCCAAAACGCAAACCTGCCTCTGGCTCGAAGATGTTTGCTACTCTCGCTCACCGTGTGCAGGGTTTGCAGCGACGGCGTCCTCTGAATGCGGATGGTTGGCTGTGGTTTGCGTGTGGGGCTTGGGGAGGCAGAGCAAACCCGCGGGGCGGTGGGTATGCTGAGCTGCTCCATGCTGCTGGAGCGGCCCCCTTTCACCAGTCTGCCAACGCTGTTCAGACCGATGGAGGAAAAGAAGCGGCGCAGGAAGAGCTTTGGCCGTCCGTCCAATTTCCTGTGGTAGAAATTATATAAATGTGTTTTTACTGAGCTCTAAAGAATTGATAAAACATTTATTTTGCTATTACTCTGGCCTCATTGGGTAATGCTTTTCAATGCCTGAAGAGGGCGGAATTGTCTTGATGTTCGTGGAATATTTTCAGCAATAGCATCCTGTGCACTGTGAACAACGGAGTGGGGGGAATAGATTAAACTGTTTAAGCGGTATTATCATAGCTTACCTGGACCCGTCACAGTTTTCCTCCCATATGGCCTCAGCTCTCCGATGTTCTGCCCTCAGTAGCTCTGCTCTGAGGTCCTCAGCCCGAGACATAGCCAGGCCTCGAGGACGACACTCTGCGCCAGAACCAAGTTCTCCACTCAGGCCTGCAAGTACAGAAAGATTAACTGAATAAATCTAAAATCTCTCACCTCCCCCCATCTTTGACAAGCACTCACCTATCCCATCTGGAACAGCATCCCAGAGTTCAGCGTCTGGCAGGTCTACGGGGAGTCGTGCTGTGGAATACCTCAGGGTGGAGGGCCTGATGCAGGACACAGAGCTGCTTGTTGGGGTCACTTGTGTTGAAGCCACTGGAGTAGGGTCCAAGAAGTCAGATCCTCCCTCCACTCCCTGATTTGGGATTACTTGGAACTGAACAGTGGGCTGACCTGTAACAGAACGATTCCTCGAACTTGACTTCAGGGCTGACTTTATAGGTAGCAACGGGGTAGGTGATTCTCTTAGTCCTCCAGATGCCCCCAACACATGTGGCTCCAGAGAGACAGGACTACCTGGGGCAAAGGACACATCTCTGCTCAAGCTGACCCTGTTCCTGGGGTTTGAGTTACGCCGCTGGGCCCAAGAAGGGCCGTAAGGGCCATTGCCAGACTCCAGTCGACTTTCTCCTTTTCGACTTCTCCTCCTAAGTTTCCCAAACCCTGATGCTTTCCACCCTGTGTTAATCTCTTTATTTTCCCCCAGCACATAAGCTCCAGCAAAAGTGACAGTAAGAGATGTTTTGGGACGAGCACTTGCTTCCGGCTTGTTTGCAGGCGCGCAGTGAGGAGCTGCTTTTCCTCGGGGGTCCTCAGTGTTGCTGGAATTCTGCGTGTCAATGTTCTGCAGACCGGGAGATGATGAAAGCGGCTGAGGTTCCCTGACTACAGAGCCACATGACTCACATTTCTTTACCAGCACTATTATTTCTTTAATCACAGTTGTGGGCTCCCCACTGATGCCCACCTCTTCTTGCATCTGCGAAGGAGGCATCGAGACACTTCTATGGCCTCTGCTCCTGTCTGACCCATTAACGTTAGAATCGGCATTACTTTCTTTACTCTTGGACTTGGGCGTCCCAGGTCTGCCACGCTGTCTCACTCTGTCCAAATACCGGCACTCTGCCTCTTTCTCTGATTCATCCTCAAAGCGCACCCGTGTGGGTGAACAACCGTAGCGCCTGGAACGACCACTTTGGTCCCCAGGGGAAGTGTCTCTTTGGTTGGGGACAAGGAGAGGACCGGTTACAGTTTGACCAGTAAGATCTTCTTTGGTGTTAACAACTTTTTGCATTGGTGTTGGATGGGAAGACTCAACTTGCTGCTTTTTCCTACGAGAAATAACAAAGAACTGCAAGTGAAACTGATTTGCATGGGAGAAAGAGCGGGGGAGGTAGCAAAGATGTCATTTGCAGACAACATAACTTTTCCACACAGTCTGTGAGGTGCAAGTGTTGCATTCACAGTCGCTAGGATCTCAAAATGTCAAAGCCCCCCCCCCCCCCCCCCCCCCCCCCCCGGAGAATAATGTAGCCAACTCACACAGTGGATCTCTGATCGGAATGGGAGCGCCTGCTGGGCCGGTCACTTTTGACGTGATTGGAGCGAGCCTTGAGTCGTGCTCGCTCCAACAGAAGCTTGGCTTGCTCAAGTCTGGGACTCAGGGGAAGTTCATCATTGATTACAAGAAAGGACCTGATGATCACGACAAAGAGAAAGAGAGAACCAAATCATTTGGATGTGAAAACACAGATAGGTAGGCTGATGCCAAATGCAAGATGAGACGAGGATATATATATCACCATCTGTTTACAGCGGCATTTAATATTCAATTTGACAGAATTGATTAAATCTATTACATTTGGGCAAAGTCTTTTTTTGTGTGTGCACGTTGCGACATATCTAGTGACATCATGTTCCGCACAGATTGACTTAACATAGAGTAATTCAAACTGCATCTTCCTAAGCTGCCTTATGTAATATCAGAGCGATGGACTGGAGCACGTCACTGGCAGCGAGCAGCAGAAGGAAACGTCATCCATCCGTCTATCCTCAGGCCCAGCAGCTAAGCAGCTCTGCATTGTGCTTCATCGTGCTGTACTTGTCTTTATCCCCTGGCCCAGTGATAAAGATAGCATGATACACTAGCCATGCAGATTATCCTTGTAATGGGCCGACTGTGATTCGTTCCCGCCTGGGCATCAAGAGGAGGACATCTTTTTTTCAAGATGACAGTCGTCTCAATGGTTCACTCCAACAGAAGCAAACAGGATATAATTAGCAAGCTGTTTTGGTAAACCCATACAAAGATTTTTCTGCAGCTAATTATAATATCACATCAACAGCGATGACATAGTGTGCTATTGGTGCTTTTTCTTCTTCTACTGGTGTCATTAACAGTAATAATAATGAGGCACGGTACTGTTTGTATGTCAACAATTAACTATCTCGATTGTTTTGGTGTGAGTCGCATGGAATGACCTGTAAGAAATAGAAGAAAAAGAAGAAGAAGAAGAAGAAGAAGAAAAGGAAGAGCTACATATTTTTCCAGGTTCCGTGAAATGGAAAAAAAAAGCCTGTTTTCACAAAACAAATATTGAGGCCAAGGAAATATTAAAGCATGCATAGTTGCTTACTGCAGCTGTGTCTTTTTGTCCAGTAGTATTTCAAAAACACAAAAATGTGAAATAATTGGCGCTGTAATCTCTGTATCACCCATCAGGAGCATATAATCCAGAAATACATTGGTATATTTAAAAATCTGCCTCCTTTTGGGGGGATAATATGATATGAGAACAGCCGATGAGTGGAAGAATCAATGATTGAAACATCATTAAAAGTACTGGAAGACATTTTCTATTTTTATTGGGGGGTTTTTTTTTGCATGAAAGTGTCCACTTTTTCCTGCAAATAATGATTTCACACACTTATGAGTTAACCTCTGCTTGACGTTTTTGTCCGGTGTCTCATCTCTCAAGATGAAAAACTCTTGCAGATAAAAGCTTCTTTTCCACAACGAACATAATTCTATTTCAGTCCTGCATCAACCAAACTAATGATTGATGCTTGTTGGCACAAAGCTTTCTTTATTGTGCATGAGAGAGCTTGTTTGACACTCTGGATGTTTTATTCCAGAGGCAACAAGTGCCACCGCAAGTGAAGCTCAGGTCTAAGCAGATCTAAATATTGCTATACAGAGAGAGGAGAATTACACTCCTCACCTTAGATATGGTTCAAGCTCCTGAGGCGGGATAGCTGAGTCTGGGCTGGCCAAATCCCCCTGGGTGCCTGTAACAAGCGGAATACATGGACAAAAGAACATCAGAAAACCTTATCTGAATTCAGATGTACAAACTTTTAACTTTACTTTAAATGTATCCCGTCCACATAACAAAGATTTTCTTCTCCTCTACGTTTAGATAATATTCTGTGTATCTCATATAACCTGGAATATATACGATGGTTGATAAATATATTTGTATTACAGTGTTTCATTGTTAAGAAGTGCTCAGTTCCTATTCAGTGTTTTACATGGTACTACCTTAAGGCAAACATGACTACAAAGCTATAGCATTCAGTTAGAATGTGGCCAACGGGGACATTAAAATAATTGTGCCTGTGTATTTTCATAACCTTCATGAGATTAGATTCAGTGGCAGTTTCATGGGTTATCTGACTGATCCCTATGCCAGTCAAAAAAAAAAACCCACACAGGTTATGCAACTACTCAGAGAGAGATAAAGGCTGATTTACCAAGGATGAGGGGAAACAAATCACCTGCTCATCATGGCTCTACCCCATATGACCTGCGCTAACTGTACTAGCATTGAGACACAGACACACACAGACACATATGGCATGTATATAGTATTAGAGGATGCAAATGCTTAATATGTCCCCGACGATGTCTACAGGATATTTGCTCCCACGCAGACAGAGAAACAAAACCAGGGACACTTCCCCCACCGCTCTGACTGCTAATAATAGCAACATCCCCATGTACATCTGCACATCTGACATCTGTTCAGCACTGGGAATCAGCCAGGTTACGTCCTGCCTCTTGATACAACATCACGGACTGGCTTGTTTAAGGGCATCAGAATGGTTGGAAAGTTACGGACCTACATGTTTACGTTTTAATAACATTATATTTAAATGTTATTTCAAATGTTACAGATAGATAGATAGATAGATAGATAGATAGATGGATAGATGGATAGATGGATAGATGGATGGATAGATGGATAGATAGAGCCTTTTAAAAGAGTCCACCCATACTTGATGCATTCCCCTACCTTTACAATCACTTTCATAATGCTCAACATTTTCTCCTCCACTCTGGTTGTTTTGCTCTTCCCTTATCTTTGCATAGTCCCTCTGCTTCACCTTTGGTTTCTCATCCGCGGACAGTAACCCGCTTTGTGAAGACATGCTCTCTGAGCTGTCCGAGCTGCAAAGTGCTTGGGCGTCTGTCTTCTTCAGCTCGCACCGGTCTAGGTAGCACTCCACGCTGTCAGAATATTTCAGCTGTGAAGAGACATCACTGTCATCCACTGCCCTTCCCACATCATTGCTGCCGTCTAATTCTTCTGGATGATGCTTCCCCTGAGCTCCCGGCAGTGGTTCTATCTGAGTGTAGTCCTTCAAAGGCAACGTGTAAGAAGTGTTATTGGGGCTAACGCCATTAAGAAGCAATGTTTCAGGGCGTGCCACTCTCCAGAAGCCCTTGGGTGGTGCCCAGTGTCTGGCTGATGTAGATGACTTGGAGGAAGACTTGGAGGAAGACTTGGAGGATGTTGCAGGAACAGAGGTGCTGGTAGGAGAGGAGAGCACGGGCAGAGCAGGAGGAGTAGGACAGGATGGGGCATCCTTACCGCTGCTTGAGTTATGGGACAAAAGACTCTCCAGGCTGACACCCTCCCTGAGCCCAAAAGGCTGCTCCTCATTTCTTTTTAACCTCTCCTTTTCAGTGTCCTCCCCATCCAGAAACGATTTTTCTCCCTTTGCTTCAGCTGGAGGACTGTGGATCTCCAAGCTAACCTGAACCGCTACCTCCTCCTCTTCATCACTACTGCTTAAGATCTTCGTGGCATCTGATCTCCAGGAGGGGGCAGGAAGGCACCCCCGACCCTCTCCTCTGGACCTCTGTGTGAGAAGGACTTCAGATGAAATCTGCCTTGCTGGGCTGCCCACTAAATCCTCAGTGTCCAACTTTTCTCTTTCTTTGTTTCTATCTCTCCCTCTTGTCCTTCTTTGCGTGAGAGATTTCACCTTGGTCTGTAGGGCGTGCACGGCTGAACTTTGAGGAGGAGGAAGCTGGGTGCTCAAAGAGGGTGCTGGCAAAACAGGCTGGACGGGGCCAGTGACGAGTCCCCAGTTAATGGGAAGACCAGAGGGTGATGGAGAACCGGGTTGTTCTTGTTTATTATCAACCACCTTGTCTTCTTCCATTGGCTGGTTCTGCACAAAAACAGAAAAAATAACGCAAAATCCAGATAGATCCTGTAAATGAAAAACAAAGATTTTTATATGCAATCTTGCAAAAAAAAAAAAACATTATATTTATTACATCTGTTACCAGCAACTATGTATGTGATCTGCCTGGTGAGGAGATATGTAATGTGGATTCAGTCACGTTGACTTATCCACTGATTACTTTGCAGTGCACAGGATAATCCTTCAGATTGAGAATAAGCAACTGCTGCCTGCAATTGAGCCCCTACACGAAAAAAAAAACTATTATAAATGTTAATATATTCATTAGTGCTTAGAAAATGAACACAATATCTTGTCGATCATTTTCACAATTCTTTGCAGGTAGATTAAGAAATTAAGAATTTTTGCCACAGTCAATTTTAATTCCATAAAAGACGGAATAAGTCATGTTACCTGTATTCAGTGAATACGGCGTCCTTAAAAACACAATTCCACCGCTGATCGTAAGAAAGTTAACATGAATTTCAGGTGCAACTGCACACATTTCAATTAGTGCATCCATTCAGAAACCTGCGCCAAAACGCGCTCGGTATTGCGGGGCGCATCATCTTCAATTCGATGTGGTGACAGAGGTGAAAAGATGGAGCAACTTTCCACTCCAGATACATCAAGAAAATAAACGTGTTGCTCCACATCTCCGCGCCGTCCGTTCACGGCGCTGTCTCTACTAAACAGACCTCGGTCCGGGCAAGCGGCCTTTCAATCACGATTGGTCCAGTAATCCCTTCAGAAATCGGTGGGATTAGGCAAAAAATAAAAAAAATAAAAAATGGAATACAGAAGTGCCTGCCTTAAATGTGTCCCTGCCTCGCCAACCCGGAACCGAGTGAAGCTCTGTGTGTTGCGTAAGTATGGATGGAGCGCACACTGACTCAGTGCGCACAGTAGTGAGCATATGAGAAAGAGAAATGAGAAAACTAAAATGGTTTGACACGTCACATCATCGTCCAGTATTGTGATTGCTCTGATATGATTATAGGTCCAAATTTGCATCGTAAAAAACAACTACGAAGTGATTCTTATTTGTCATGCAGATCATCCCCTCCTACTATCTCACTCCGCATCTTTCTCTCTGTTTTCACAACACGCATGTGCCGTCGTGCAAAGTCTGCCTAATTGTGACAACGTTCTGTTTACATGAACTGTTCGTCTGTGTGTGTGTGTGTGTGTGTGTGTGCGGTGTAATGCCAGCAGAGGGCGCTATCGGCATATACACATTTGCACAAACAAAATGCAATACACACACACAACGCATACCCACGTCCAAGCTAGCTGTAACCGGCTAGCGAGTCTGACGAGTTGACACCCTCCCCGAAACCTCGGCAGCTGCTAAGCTGCTCAGTCGACATGGCAGGAAAATATCGTAACGATTCTCTAAAGAAAGATGAAAATCTTCCAAGTCTTTTGGAATGAGTAAGTATGATCGAGAGATATTATATTAGAACCATTGTAGTGGTGGAAACGAAGCTCAGATGTTGAAAATTGGCATTAATGACGCATAGCTATGTTTAGTTGTTGCTAACATTAATGGTAGCTAGCTAGCTATCAAGCTAACTGCTGCTAGAGGGAGGAGTATGGCTTGTTCGCCGTTAGCCTTCTTTGCTCAGTTCGGCGAGATAAGAACTACTTGTAAGGATGTGGTCTAAATACAGTCCAGCGATGTGTCTGGATGTTGCGAATGTGTAAATCAACGCGTCTGTTGAAAATAAATGTTAAAAGGCAAGAGCGGTCGCTGGCTAGTTTCTCACGCTAGCGTTACATAATCTCGCTGGAGAGTCAAATGGCTCCTCTTCCTAGTGTCACTGTGGTGTTCCTGTCGCTATGATTTGCTTTGAGACCGAGTCGATGTGGTTATAAAGGCTTCCCGCATTGTTATTGATTCTTAATGACAGTTTAAATCTGAAGTCGGGTTCCTTCCATTATCGATCCAGCTCTGTTTCTTTTTACGTTTTTGTTATCAAACGACGTTTGCTCGCTAGCCAACTTAGCAAACTAGCCACCCATAGCTTAGCTCACTAAAAGTGAGCTAACATTGCTTTACATATGCTCATGTTTTAATCAATTTCGGATAAACGCCAATAATGAACGTTTAATTATATATCGGGTTTTTTACAGCCACAGTAGAATAACTTTAACCTGAAATAAATGAATGGCTCTAGCCTTATTCTTCCCGACCGTATTAGCGGTGTTAGCTTCTTGATAAGTTAGCGCAGAGGGACTTGGTTGTGAAGACCCTTTGTCCATAACAGTGGTATCTAGCTATCCTCAGTAGGCCACAAAGCAGTTGTTTTGATCCCTCTCCGTCGCTTGCATCCCCTGCATGTTATCAAAAATGAAGTGTCATCTCGGATTTCTTTTATATTTTGATGCATATTACACCTGAACAACGTATGTCGACCAGAAATCAAGACCAAATTTACATCAGATAATATATATTTTTATGTGTATGAAGTATTAGTTGTTCCACAGAAAAGTACTTTGCTTTATTGTTACATTTAATGAATTTCTCAAATCCAGTTTTGCTGATATATAACACACTATTTTTTTTACATACACTATCATCGTATAAGGTTATACGTGTTATGAGAGAGCATTTAGATCAAATGAAAGTGACTAAACTGTTGAATGTTTTCACACTTCTAAATTCACTGTGTCTTTTCTTTTTCAGTATTCATCACGCGATGTGATCCAAAATCCACAATGTGTGAGAACATTTAAGAACGATTGAGTTCGGAAGAAAAATTCTTGATTCCAGTGGAATCTTCACTATATATAATTATTATTGTTTTGTCTGTGTTAAGCTTACATACATCGACACACAATAGTCCCATCAACATTAATCATGCCAGTGCAAGCACCACAATGGACAGAGTTCCTGCTGTGCCCAATCTGCACACAGACATTTGAGGAGACTGTTCGCCGGCCCATCAGCTTGGGCTGTGGACATACTGTTTGCAAGATGTGCCTGAACAAGTTGCACCGTAAGGCCTGTCCTTTTGACCAGACAGCCATCAGCACAGACATCGAACAGCTACCTGTTAACACAGCCCTGTTGCAACTCGTGGGAGGCCAGGTAAAATATGTGCATTTATTCACTTTTTTTTAGCATCAATAGTGTATTTATAGAACCCTTATTCTTAGCTGTAGATAAAGATAACAGCTTTTGGGGGTATTTCAGTACCGGTATTTGAGTATTTTAAAATTCTATTTGTAGCTTGATAGTAAGATGCTTTCTACAATTATTATACAGGTAGTCGTCGACTTACGATGACGGTCGGTTCCGAGGGTTTTGTCGTATTCAGACTGTCGAAAGTTGCCCCATGTTAAATTACCATAAGCATATTAAGCTACGTCATGATACGGAAAATATCGGAGTAAAAAGAGACAATTTCCTCTTGGTAGACATCATGGGTGAGACCGCAGTAACTGTCGCACTCTCGGCTCGCTGGCGTACTTTTCGGTGTGTTGTAAAAACACCTCGTAAACAGACAAAAGAACAACCGATGAGTGCGGTCATAAAGTCGAACAGTCCTGAGTCACTTAGGAAGTAAGTCGACGACGTGTATGGACTTTGTTATACCATCAAACCTACACAATTATACATATTTTCCAAATGACTGTATGAAATACACTAGCCACTGAACAAAGACTAATTCTGTAATTGTGTTTGCCGAGTGCCGACACAAGGAGTAGAGCTGTATTTGATCAACAGGGTGTGGTACTACGAGCAGGCTTTTGGCTTTGTTGCCCTGATGGAGTCATTGCTACGATGTCTTGTTCCTTACATGATTATTTTCATACAAATAAGAATGGTACAATGTCCAACCAATTGAATATGCCCGTTAGAAATGTACATTCAATAGTTTTATACTGGTGGTGCTTATGAGAATGAGTTAATTCATTATATTAAATGCCCTGAGGTAATTTTCGTCACTTTCAAAACATAAAGGTCTAAAGATTATTACTTTTAGAGGTCCACTTTTATTTAAATTGATATGGTCTGAGAAGTGGAAACATGATGCCAAATGCTTTTGTGTAGAGTTTTTACTGTATTGTTGTCTAATATATCGACCAATAAACAATAGAAAGAAAATGTTTGCGTCGTAGTTTAAATATTCGGCTCTAGCTCTGGGTCCTCCTGGTAATTCATCTTCTGTGTTCTGCTGCAGGTTCCTAAGGCTCAGCCTGTTGCCTTGATTTCCAGTCCAGAGGATTCACAGCATTACGAGGAGGCCAGGCAATGTGTGGAAGAGCTGGCCCTCTACCTCAAACCTCTGAGCAACACGCGAGGTACTTAACACCTACATGATTATCTCTTAATGTGTCCTTAATATTACCCATTCACGGCCTATTTTACAGTGCTGTAATTCGTCACTTGTAGCATGTTGATAAATTTGAATTTGGTCTTGATAAACCTGCTGTTAATGGTTAAATCAGCTGTTTTGATTTTTAGTCTGGACAGTTATCTGTTAAACGTGATGAACCTGAAATGCCAGTTATAGTAGAAAATAATAAAAGCACTTATTATTTTTCTCCAGATAATAAATGGTGCAGGGATGTACGGCATGCATAATTATTTTTAACGACTATAAATTATCATTCTTTCATTGATCCCATTCAGACAGTAAACACAAAAAAAAAGGTCCAAGAAATATATGCAGTAATGGATATTTTGTGCTGGTTTTATGCAGTTTTAACAAAATCTACTATCAGTTATATTTATGTTAAGATTACTGAAATGATTTGTAACTGAAATTCTGCAAAACACGAGGGTTAAAGGGGGTCTTCTGTATTTGCTGTAGTTGGTGCCACCATAACTTACCAGTCTTATCGAATCTCTTCCCAGGTGTGGGTCTGAGCAGCGCAGCCCAGAGCATGTTGAGTCGACCCATGCAGAGGAAGCTGGTAACGCTGGTCCACTGCCAGCTGGTGGAGGAGGAGGGCCGTGTTAGAGCCATGAGAGCTGCTCGCTCTCTTGGTGAGCGAACTGTCACCGAGCTCATCTTGCAGCACCAGAATCCACAGCAGCTCTCCTCCAATCTGTGGGCCGCAGTCCGTGCACGAGGATGTCAGTTTCTTGGCCCAGGTAGGTCATTTTTCATCGCTCTTAAAGTGAGACAAGAAAATAATCGGTCATCGATTCTCTGCCTCCAACTGGCACTTTTATATGCATGTGCATCTCCTTTCTCAGCCATGCAGGAGGAAGCGCTAAAGTTGGTCCTTTTGGCTCTGGAGGATGGCTCTGCTCTGTCCAGGAAGGTGTTGGTTCTCTTTGTTGTCCAGAGACTTGAGCCACGCTTTCCACAGGCATCAAAGACAAGCATAGGCCATGTGGTGCAGCTCCTCTACAGGGCCTCTTGCTTCAAGGTATGTGCCTGACTGAGAATCAGAATAATTCTGTTTTCCCTTGTTATATTCATGACCGTGAGTAGTCCTGACCATAATTATTGCATGTCCACTCTTGTTGAATGTTATATATAGTTCCCTAGTGAAGATTTAACGGTTGCATTGCATTGCAAAACTGATCAATCGGCTTAATGTTTGAAGAAGCCAATCACAAACAGGGACATGAATATTCCTTCTTTTTCTTTCTTCCTCCGTGGCTACATAGGTGACCAAGCGTGACGAAGACTCATCCCTGATGCAGTTGAAAGAGGAGTTCCGTACTTATGAGGCTCTCAGGCGAGAGCATGACTCTCAGATTGTTCAGATCGCCATGGAGGGTGGGCTGCGCATCGCACCTGACCAGTGGTCCTCTCTGTTATATGGAGATCAATCTCATAAGTCACACATGCAATCTATCATAGATAAGGTGTGTGAAACGAACGATATTTGTGTGTTTTGAAGATTCCTCGTATCAAAGCATCTTGTTGATTAAAACTTTTTGTCTGCCATAAAACTGCCAAATAATTTGCTCTTTTTTCCCCCCTGTTGTTTCTGGGATAGCTGCAGACCCCAGCGTCTTTTGCTCAGAGTGTTCAGGAGCTGACGATTGCACTGCAAAGGACCGGAGATCCAGCCAATCTTAACAGGCTGCGACCGCATCTGGAACTACTGGCAAACATAGATCCCAGTCCTGGTAAGACACCAGCTTGGTGACTTCTTTTTTGACTTGTGGAATAAATCCATTACATACAATGTCACAAGTTGGAATCCATATTGTTTTAGAAGTTGGCTCTTCTTTTTAATCACCCCGTATGAAATACCTTTTTTTGTTTCAATTGTAAATCATCTGAAAACACAAACAGTTAATGTGCTTTTTTAGCAAAGTGCAGTTTTAACCACGGTGTCACGTTTTGGGAACGTTTTTTCTGATATTCTGTGAAGTCCATCGTGTTTCACTGTGATGCAACTGTTCAGTTCAGTTCAGACAACTTTATTTATCCCAAGGGGCAATTCAGTTTATACAGTCTACCAGACCGTACATACATCCACAAATGTAGTAAATAAAAAAAACTGGCACACACCTTAACATCATTTAAGACAAACCCACGTAAAAGCTTTACGTTTTACGTTAAGTTTTAATCACATCTTTTCCCCCCCCAGATGCTCCCCCTCCCACATGGGAGCAACTTGAGAAAGGGTTAGTAGCGGTGAAAACAGTGGTGCATGGCCTGGTGGACTTCATCCAGAACCACAGCAAGAAGGGAGCTGACCCTCAACAGGTAGGTCTGTCCGTTGAGGACCTTCAAAATCCACGCAGCTACTATTTTAAAGCATTAGCAATGTCACTTCTAAGTCTAATAGTGAGATGAAGGGTGAACGTGACCTTAAGAATAGCTCATTTTCAGCACATTTAAATAATGACAGTTATTTCATTATAATAACTAACTTTAGTTATAACTAACATTTAGAATCAGGTATGTGTTCAGGTCACCTGTGGTAAACGGCAGTGACTAAGAGGCATCAGTGTTGTTCTGCCTCTGAGCTGGCATCGTATGGAGTAAAAGGATCTTCGTACAAAAGGAGTGCGCAGGCAGAGCGCCAGCATCAGACAAAGGAGTTTCCTTTGATGACGTGATGACAGTAACCCACAACCAGGAGCTTTACAAAGCATCTATTAGCAGTTAGCCAACTCCAAGAAAATCAACAGCGGCACGGAGAACTGTTCTCCTTGCAGAACTATTGTGTAATCGCTGTCTGAAAAGGGTAGCGAAAATTACATGTCAGCAAGATTTAGAAAAAGTAATCAATCTGTAAGAGTTGAAGATGTTGAACACGTCATTTAAGCTTCGCAGGATTGCGGTCTGTTACAAGATGTAAATGATTGAACGCAATCACCACACATCTGTGGAGGCGAAAAGTATTTTTTCCAATAATGTTCAATGTAAATGTTTTTTTTTTTCCTGTTTCGGTCATTCTTTTTTTGTCTGTTTGTAGCCTCCTCAGCATAGCAAGTATAAGACATACATGTGTCGCGACATGAAACAAAAGGGAGGCTGTCCTCGTGGCGCCAGCTGCACCTTTGCTCACTCTCAGGAAGAACTGGAGAAGTGAGTCTGACATGTAGCACTCTTTATTTTGTATTTCTTTTGGTCTTGCAATTACCGGTACACCATTTCTACACCACAAGTATCTCTGATGCATCTCTTACTGTGTTTAATACTTGTTAGGTATCGTAAGATGAACAAGCGTCTGGCACCTCGCCTCCCTGGATCAGGAGGGCTCATGACAGATGACGGCCTTCCTCTTGATGTAGCAGTGACCCGGAAGCCTTCTCCCCTCACCAATGGCACTGGCGCACCCTCGTTGCCCCAGCTCATTGCCCGTGGCACTGACGCTGTCGCTTACGAACTGTTGCCTAAACCCCTCAAAATGGATGCAGGGAGTCCCAATGCCCCGGGATCACCATCTGATGTGTGAGTAGAGGTTCTGGTGCATGAATATTTAACGGCGTGGTTTTTTTTAGAAAGCAAAACGAAATGACATTTAAAAGCCATCTGTGTATTTATGTTTAGCTTGTTTGTACCATAAAGAGCAGACTCTTCCCACTCTGGTGTAATCGCTCTTATCGGCTCATATTGTGTCGGCGTTTTATGTTGTGTTTATTATTTATGTGTATTCCCGTAGCCTGGACCCTGTGCCCAAACTTGGAATGCCACTGCCACATCATGTCATGTCTCATCAAAGAATGCCAGTGGACCACCTCCCTGGGGTGAAGCACATGCCCGTGGTTGCCAGAGGTTCTCCGATCTACCCCCAGCCACAGCTCCCCGAGTGCTACGACACCCGCGCACCATCTCAGTATGACCCCCACCAATACTCAACAGGTAGGATTCAAGCAAATTTAGTGACGCCTGGTGGCTTTTGAGAGTGTGACAGGTTAAAATATCCTATATTAGAAGTTGTTTTGGTAATTTCAGGTTATAATAATTTGATTCCTACTTCTTTAGGGTACCCTTACCAACAGCCACCGCAGTATATTCATCGGGAGTATATGCGTAACCCACCCCCACCCAGTGAGCCAGGAGCTACCTACCAGGATCCATACCCTGGCTACGGTCCTCCAGAGCGCTCCTACCAAGCCCCTCATTCTGGTGCACCCTTTTCCTACCCCCACACTCCACACCACGACCGAAGTCGCCACGGGACCTATGCTGGCCCACCGCCTCCGCCACAGCCTTACCCATCCCATAGAGATAGTTTGGTAAGAATGAGTCCTGCACCTCTGGATGTTCCCTCGCCCTCAGCAGGGCAGGCCAACTCACTTTACCACCAGGAGCAAAGTGCTAGAGATAGATACCCTCCAGAAGGCTATTACTCATCAGGTGCACAGGCTCCTCCCATGAGGGCTTATGTCAGGGTGAGTCATTTTAACTCTTAACTCGTGTCTAAAAAAACTAAAATACATGCTTGCAGTAAAACAACATTTCTTTGTGTCTCAGGGACCATCATATAGTAGTTCACAGCCCAGCTTGGACTACCTGCACCGCCGTCGGCAGGAACTTCTATCCCAGCTGGAGGAAAGGAAGGTCATCTCACCTCCACCATTCGCTGCCTCCCCCACTCTTTCTCACCCCTTTCCCAGTGACTACCCTCCAGAGGTTAGCACCATCTGAATTTCATGCATCTCTCTACATGCTTCAGACTCCCCCCCCCCCCCCCCCCGATATTATGATTACGGTCTTTCACATTTCATTTCAAAATTCTAACAGTTTTAGTCATTGATTTAATCAGGTGATCTCCTTGACATTTAGAATTTTCAAGAGACTTCTGTAAAAAATAAAATAATTTACCCCAATTACCCCAAAAATTATGCTGGGTGCCCCCCTTTATCCAGATCAACTCTAAAATCAGATAAATTATGTTCTCTCAGTGACAAATTAAAATGCTTTCAGCAGTTTTGGTGTAATCCTGCTGACTAAACAATAAACAAACAACCACAGCGGACAGTATGTCCTCATTGGTAAAAAAAGAACAGTAAGTGACTTTGTGGTGTAACAAATAATCAATAAAAAGCGGGAGCAGTTGTGAATACACGATAGTATTAGTGACACCACTTTTCTGTGTTTGTTCCCGGTCTACAGTACGGCGAGGAGACATCCAAAATCATGATGAAAAGCAGAGAGCCTGACTATGCAGGGCAGTATTCTCCCTGGTCTTGTGAAACTATCGGCTCCTACATTGGTACAAAGGATGCCAAACCCAAAGATGTTATGGTTCCTGGTGCCATGGAGATGATGGTGAGTTCTGGTATTCTTGTGTTTTGTTTTTGGCGCACTATTTAGCCCAAAACGAAGAAATATTGTCTTTTATTGTCAATTGCCTCATTAAATCTATTTATTCCAAAAAGAATGTTTCTTTGAGTGCCATGTATTGACATTAACATGTTCTCCCAACCTGTCTGCTGTTTTCTGTGTATATTTATCTCTCTCTCCTGTCAGAATGTGGAGGTTAAGGACCTGCGGGAACCATCACTGGAGGCTCCTCGGAGAGGCGCGGAGGTCAAGGATGATGACCCGATTATCCCATTTGGCCCCCAGCCCACTGTATCGCGCTTTGGTGCCATCTCCCGCACCTCAAAGACGGGCTACCAGACCACTGGACCCTTGCAGGCTTTAGCCTCAACTCCCCAGAACCAAAATTCTAAACATATGGTGATGCCAGGTAAGAACCCTCACACACAGCATCATATTAATGCCCGATAAACGTGGTTAAATGTTAGTGGGCATCACCATCTTGTTTATGCTGAAAGTCAAAACTGGTAAACCGATATTTGCTGAAAGTTACGTAGTTCTTAAACTTGTTTCAGCAGGAGTTTTGTTTTTCACGCAAACGTGACTTGAGAGTAAGTTCCAGAGAATATTACACAAAACAAATGGATTAATTTAATTTCATGTGATTTCTCCCCCCACCCCTGAATGCCCCTGCCAAAGGCAGCTTAACTTTGTATGTCTAGGTTTATTCATATCTCCGTCAGAGATTGAACTTGCTTTGTCTGGGCCCTAAATGTGTGCGTTTTGCTAACATTTAAATGTCGACACACATTTGATCTCACATGGTCTTCATTGAATGTTGTTATTCTGCCTTGAGGTTATGGCCCATCATCAGCACAGACTTTTCCAGTAGTGGGGGGCCCACCTAGCCTTCGACACAATCAAAAATAGTCGTGAAGCTATTCTAATTCTGCCCACCCATATGTCTTATGCTGAATTTTTGCAGCAGGATAATTTGACAGAAGTGTTTGAGCATTCCTATTTGTGATGGAAATGACAATCATGTTCTCAACTTGTTGCAGCAGAATACACTTATGGAAACCATGGAGCATGGGGTGGAACTTCATACCCCTCACACCAGACTGCCTCCTCGTCTCAGGGACACTTCAGTGAGCGGTGCGACCTGCTTTTGTTATTTTACCCCTCAGAAATGCGTGTTTAAAAGTGAAAGTCTGTGTCCTTATTTCAATGTCTCCCCGCATTTCACCTTCACAGCCTGCCCATGGCAGCTCCAGAAAGAGAACAGTTGAAGATCGAGCTGCAGCAGATCAACCAACAGATCAACCAACAAACCCAGATGCGAAGCATCGAGGTCCGTATGCTCTGTGACGTTTAAAATGGGCCATAGAGGTTTAGAAAGTTTAGAAATGTATTTGAATTTTTTTATTTTTTCCCCAAATGTGTTGCAACTGTTTAAATGTGTCAAAATATTTGGAAGTTCCTAAGTTCCCTCCATCTCTGTCCAGCTTCATGTATTTGTTGAGCCTGCTTTCTCATTTGGTCTGTTGACGAGTAAAAGCCAGACAGGTGGGAAACATGTAGTCAAAATTGAGCCATCAGTCGTCTTAAAAAAAAGGATGCTGTGTTTCTTGTGATTTTTGCCGCACTCACTCTCTGCCCTTCACGTGTCACTGTTCCAGGCTAGCAGTAACTCTTTGCTGCTACAAAGAGAGGCTAGTTCATTGGCAGCCCAGCCTGTGCAGCCCAGCCAGGGCCAGGTAGGAGCTGCACAACAGCAGCAGCCCAAGTGGCCAACAGGGGGCGCAAGTACAACAGCTATTTCCAGTGAGCAACTCAGCCTGGAGCTCCACCAGGTGGAGAGAGAGATCGGCAAGAGGACAAGAGAGATGGCGTTGGTAAGGGCTCTGGCCTGATCGATGAGTTTGACTGATTGTTTTGATCAATAGATCTATCCAGATCTTTAAAATGTCAAAATAACGTACGTTATTCGGTTTTGCCTTAACATGGCAACTGAAGACGGGTAGAGGAAAAAGTTAAATATGTGTGGGCAACCATCAAATGGTTTCGGGCCGGCAGTCTTCATCTGAACTCAATATCAAGATTTAAGGTTTGATGTGCATCAGATGAGCACCGCATTTTATGAAATAAAATGTTACATGTGCTCCTTCTGGCAGCTAAGCATGTTTCATCCATCTTCAAACCAGGAAAACCAAGTAGCCCATGATGTTCAGCAGTACAAGATGAAACCTGCCGAGAACGGACAGCCAGAGCACAAGACTCAGCTGGAAGAAATCTCCCTGGCTCTTGGGTGAGGACTCGCTTCCATCAGACACGTTACGGTCCATATTCCCTGAATGCGTGTCATTCTTTTTGGCCTTGTCCTGATTTGGGTCTTTCTCTCCATCCCTGAATTCAGCGAAGTGTCAAACGGCTCCAGCAGTATGCAAGAAAGTGCAGTGGGCGGGTCCATGCTGTCACTGACCAATAAGACGTCTGCGTTGAGCCTGTGCTCTGATCCGGGGGCCAGTGGTTCAGAGATGCAGAAGAACGGCGTCGTCCATTCCTGCTCTTAAGCAGTACATACCGACACACTCGAGATGCTCAGTTGAAAAGCATGCACAGGCACACATACACCCATTCTATTTAGAAGATGAGCAGTATCTGCCGTGATATGAATTTTCTTTCTTTTTGTTCTGTGAATGAGCTTTTTTTTTAATGACTTTCCTTGCCTGGAAACCAGGGAATATAACATTTCTCATGTGTGTGTTTTTTTTTTTTTTTTTTTTTGTACTTGGATTATAGATCAACAAGACTCATGAAAGCTGTGTCAGGATAGACAATGGTAGCGATGGTGACAGTGGTATTATAATTTCAATGAAAATTGGCTTGTTCCAACCTTCATAAACACCAAAACATATAAAATTCTTTTGGAGTTCTCTCACAGACATAGAAGCAGATTAGTAAGCAATATCACATCATATGCACCCTGAGGAACGCCTATTGTAATCTGATCTGTGACCGCATTGTAATGAGCCGCACAAAGATGTCGCTTGGTTCTCACCCCCCCCCCCAGAATCGTAAACAAGTGGTTGCCCAGATCTAGATGGTCTAAGGAGGGAAAAGCGGCACAACAGTATTCAACCAGTATTCAGCCGAAATGGAGATGGTGTTTCACATTCAATTTTGTGACGCATGCACCCCCCCCCCCCCCCGTTCCCCATTTGTACATTTTGCAAACAAATCATTACATCATTAATTGAAGCATTCTGTTTTAAAGATTGCAATGCTTTTGTCTTTGGTAATGAGCGTTACCCATGTTTTATCTTCCCGGTTGTCGGGTGAATTTGATGTCGATTCCTTCAGCACATACTCAAACAAACAAACAAACAAACAAACAGGGGTCCGAACACAAAAACACCTGACTAAACATCAGCGCAGTAGCGATTTCCCTCCTCAGAACTTCCTGTCTGGTCACACAAAGGGCCTCCCCATTGGGATTATCTTGTCATTTGTTCTCCTAACTTCTATGAAGTTGCCTTCCCTTGTTTTGTGTGTTTTTTTAAATTTTGCTTTAGATTTCATGCTTTACGTTGTTACGATTTTTGGGGTGTGCGGCTTTACCGAGTGAAGGCTTTATAGATCTCTGCTGAATGTGTTTCCTCCTCTATTACAAAATCTTGAACTTCGAGCAGAACCACGAGTTATCTTTTGTACCTTTAGTAGCATTTTTAGCTACAAAGTACTTCTGAAGTCATTTTGAAGATAGTGTGTGTGGAATTTTGAGGGATATGCGCAGCAAACTTTCAAAAATAGTTGCCCAAAAACAGCAAAAGTTGGTGCATTTCAGCATTATTATTGATTCAAACAAATTTCTGTTATCACCACCATTGCTACCATTACGGCTCGTTCTCCATCGTGCAGATTGTTTACTATTGATGCTCAGCATTGAGCTCTTTGCCTTTTTTGTACACAATTAGCACGATGGGCTACAGTTGTCCGGCTATACTGCGAGCAAGCGAGTCCTTGTCTTTGAACGGTTGAAGGATGGAGGAGACATTCTGGGGCAAGTTGTTTTAGTGTAACGCTGAGACATCGATTTTGATCGGACAAAGCATGCGAGAGAAACTGACAGACGAATCCCCAGTAACTTGAGTGAAATAAAGATGCAGACGTTTTTGTGTCTGACGTCTGCGTGGTAAAACTCCACGTTATTGGATGTTGGGGGTTTTCCTTATTTAATTTTTTTCCTTTTCAGATTTTTCTCCCACACTTCAAGCCTGTGGCTGCTCCTCGCTGCATTTATTTGTTTAGGTACACAATTCACTTATACATATGAGTATGTATACATACATTAATATACTAAAGCACTATTAATGTGCCACCTTTTTATTTTACTCGTTCAGCATTTATATTAAATGATCTCTACTTAGAATCAGCAAATTTTTTGTTTTATTTTTTATTTGTTCTCTGTCCACTGGTTGCCAACACAGACTTTATCCTTTCCCAGACGAAGGACTTCTGTGTGCATTGACGCGTGTTCACTTAATCTTTTGTGTTCAAACAAAGATGTTCTTTATAGACTATGCTTCCGAAGAAGACAAAATTCTGTAACTTTGGGGAAATTTATGCTAGACTGTATTGTAGGAAATGTACCCTCATTTTTTTTCCTTCCTCAAAGTGTGCTGTACTGGGTGATAGTGTTGCAGTATTAGAAAGTGTTGGGGCCTTTTCTTGCCCCCCTCCCTACAAGAGGAGATTCAGGAGACCTCTGATAGGTTGGCTTTAAATCCTCCTCCAGAATCTTGGAAGTAAATATTGAATTGGCTTGAGTCAAAAACAAAAGGTGGATTCTGGAAGACCTCGCCATTTGAAAATGGCATAGAAAACAGAAAGAATGCTAATCTCAAGATCTTGACACAAAATGTAATTTTTCGGAAATGTATCAATCTAGCTTTTGATTTTTTTCCGCAATAGTTGAGTGAATTTACTGACCCCCAAAGTCTTAAACCAAAATTATACTTCCTGTGTCCGTGAGCGAACAAGGATCTGCGTAATATCATTTTTTTGTATTTTTTTAAACAAGCAGAGACTCTGAGCTTTTGGGTAAGTTTTGTCCCTAACCTTATAAATGAGCTACAGAATGAGCTGCGGACTCTGGAAAGGAATGGAAGTAATACGAATCCATTTGGGAATGTTTGAGTCAATCAACACACGTTTCAATTCCATCAGTCGGTCGCTTCCATTGCTGTTAATCTTCACTATAGTCTTTGCTCAAGCAAAAATGATCACACTGCGATTCTTCTACCTGATTGGTCCCTGCTGATCTGAATTGGCCTACAAAATGCCTCCAGCTTAGCAGACTGACATACAACGATGTGTGGGGTGGTTTACTGTATAGGAAGTAGCAACGATTGTCATTTCAATCTCCTGTGTGCGTATGTTTCTGAGTGGAACTGCTGCGTCTAGCCCTCATCTCCACCACCAGTTAACCCCTCCACTCCCCACCCTTGACCACTGAGCTCTGTTACTGCTGTTTGAGGCTCACATTTTATTCCCTGACTTTTTTGGGGGGGAACTTGCAAATGGATATTTTATATGATTACTCCCTTGTAAAATATCTCTTAAATTAAGGTACAGGTTTGATTTCAGAGAGAGAGAGAGAGAAAAAAACAAGTTTTTATATGTATATTATACTCCATTAAGGAATGTCTAGAATTATCTTCCTCCAATGTGGATGTAGCCATTATTACGCCATTTTATGACTTTGTAAGAGAATTCACTGTGTGAAAATTGGTTTGCATTTTTGTATAATACAATCTGCTTTTTTTTTCATTTGATATGAGAGGGAGCTCAAACTGGAAGTTTGAAGAGAAAAAAAAAATTACTTGTGAAATTGAGGAAACAAAGTTTAACTTAATGTACAACAGTGATTCAAAGCTGAGGGGGGGGGGGGTAAAGATTAAATGATATTGCTAACTCGGTATGTTTGTGTCTGTTTTTAATTAGAAGCCTCTGCTGTTGTAAACTATAAAGTGACTAAAGATTAACTTAAAATGTGATTTAATTCACTGGCTTGAAATTAATCCTATACTACACCAGGATGTAGGAACTAAAGGAAAAAATATTATTTTAGCAGATTCTTTAGTCCCACAGTTGGTTTTTCTAAGGTATGTTGCATCCAGCTAATGTAAATTTCACTGCTCTGAACAGTCACTGACATTAATATATATATATTATAAATATATCTTCATTCGGAGATGTTTATGAAGTAAATGTGGTTATAAGTATGTAGAAGTATAGTTAAAAAAAAAATTCCATAACTGGATTTATGATGGTGAACACATGAATTACGCACGATGCATGATTTTCCGCGGGTCATTAAAGTGCGTCCCTGCGGATTCATCATTTCTCTTCGTATCTACCTAATAATCATGATAAAAATGTAACTTTTTTTAAATATATATATTAAAGACATCACAGACGACAAGTGGAAAAAATTGAGAGCTCTCCTTGCGCCACAGACTTTCCGTGTTAATCTGCGCAACCGGCGTTTGCGCACTTTGCAGCGTTGTCTCGAGCGTATTTCACAAAGTCATGCCTCCGAAAAAAGGTAATGAAATTCGAGGTAGCGCATCAGGTAGATGTGAGCACGCTTCCATCTGTCGGACAATTTGAGGATTACCTACTCAACTGTGTCCCTTCTCAAACATTCTTCCTTATGCCATTCTTGTCAGGTGAGCTGGTGTTCATGATAGGCTCGCTGCCAACAACACATTGTTCATTCAATGTTTTATTTTCACTCAAATCTAAGGAATTATATGTGAATGAATTTATTCTCAGATGAAATGAGAGGGACCCAATCTCACACATCTTTGAAGCTCATTCCATTTTGTGTGCAACACAAATGAAAGTACTTCCACCAAGTTCAGTGTGAATAGATGTGACCCAAAAATAAAAATGAAGGCTGCTCAATATGAGTGGCAGACTAAATGACTCACCCACATTCTCGTTTAGACAATTTCACAATACACAGAACCGGAAAACCCAGTTGAGCAAAGAAACGGCCACAGTCTGTGTTATAATCTCCTTCGGGTTTTGTTTTGCCAGCACATTCAGAAAAAAACGGACTGTGCTAAAATCATTTCATAACCCAGGTTCAACCCTAAACAGGACTTCACGTCAGGAAAGTCAATGCAAACGATAACAAAAGCAAAATTACTGGACAAATGCAACATTTATTCATTTACAGTTTGAAATCAAAATCATTCAGTGAAAGTGAAGAAAATCACATTAAGATTCTATTTAATAAAGTAATCTTTGAAATGCTGTTTGTCAATCACATCATGATATATAATATTCATCTCAACTTGCACAATAAAAATGTTCTCATGTGTCCCATAGGGGATGAAGAGGACTGATAGATGCGATCTTGTCTTATCGCCTATGACAAAGGAAGAATGTTTTTGCCCTGAGCTACTGCAGAGTACAGAGTATCTGTTTAAAATAGCATGCAATGCACCGCAGCAAATGAGGTTGCACAATCATCATAACCAGATTCAGCTTCAGGGAGCAGCAGCGACAGCTTCCCTGGGCTCCAGCTTCAGCTTTATGGGATTCTTGGGTTTGGCGAAAGCATCTTTTGCCAGCTCCATTGGGACCTGGAAAGAAAACAATTCATCTCTGTTAATCCTTCAGACGCCCCAAGGAAGGATCTGTCACTAGTTTCCGTGTCTTCTCACGTCTGTCTCCTTGCAAGTGACAAAGCTGAAGCTCTGAAGGATCTCCACCATCGCCAGCTTCATCATCAAGATGGCAAATCGCATGCCGATGCAGTTCCTCGGCCCCGCTCCGAAGGGCAGGAAGGCATAAGGCTCTATGTTGCATCTGTTCTCCTTGCTGAACCTACGGGAAAAGATGCACATACATATTTTTACGCTGTTGATTAAATGTGGATTAAAATCTGAACATTAATCCACCGCAGTACCTCTCGGGTTGGAAGGCTTCGGGATCGGACCAAAGCAGAGGATCATGTTGGAGCGTGTAAACGGGCACCACGACCACAGTTCCTTTAGGGATGGTCACGCCGTGAATTTCCACAGCAGCGTTTGAAATTCTGTCTAACCGAGGAGCAAATGGGTACAGCCTCATCGTCTCACTGACCACCATGTCCAGGTATTCCATGCGCACAAGCGCGTCATAGCTCGGGTGACCCTGGAAGTGTTGTTCAGTATAAATAACTTCTCATGCACCCCAGTCGCTCATAAAAGGCTCAGTTAATTACAGTAACACAGAAATACCCATTTAACCTTTTGCGGGAAGGTTCTGTCAATCTCCTCTTGCAGGGTCTTTTGGATCTGAGGGTGGGTTGCCAGGTTGTATGCTAAAAATCCCAGTGAATTGGTCGTGGTCTCATAGCCAGCTAAGATGAAAACCAGGGCCTGAGCAAGGATCTCGTCATCGGTCAGCCCTGCGACACAAACGCACCACGGAACTGGGTCTTCTCTTGAAAAAGTAACTGATAGCAACAATTTAATTAAAGATATGTGTGACTTGTATGTGAACTAGAAAAGTTTATGCATGCATGCATGCAAAAAAAAAAAAAAAATGCATCCTGTCACAATTACCTTCCTTGTTTTGCTCTGAAATCTGAGCCTCCACCATCAACTGCATGAAGTCCACGCGGTTCTGCAAAGCAAAACAAAAAGAAAAGACATGATAAGAGTGACGACAGGAACTAATGCCAAATCTATTGTGGATAAACACTTAATACGCATCACTTTGCATTCAGTCTTATTCCGGTCCGATTTGATCGTCTTTAGAAAGTTGGAGAAAAAATCCGACAGTCGAGTTGGGAAAAGCGACACGTTCATCTTCTCCAAAACTGGCACCAAGAATGGAAAAATGACTGAAATCGATAAGATTAAAAAAAAAAAGATCCAGTTAATTCAGGGGCTCAGGATGACAACGCAGACATTCTTGGTTAGAGCCAAATGTGCGACGGACCCACGATGACGATCAAGGGATTCAGGAGGCTGAATTTAACCATTCTCTTAACGTTGGCAGCGAAAGGATCAGCGGGGCGGTTGATGGAATCCACGTCCACGCTGAAGGCAGAGCTCGTCACAATGTCAATGCTGTAAGGTCCGAATACTCTGTGAAAACAAAAAAAAAAGCAAGCGTGCCATTCCGGTCGACTGATTTCTGGATATAAGGAGAAGGAAACGGTTTAAACATCCAAACGTGTGAACAAATCATCTTGTTTAGCATTTAGTGAATTTTGCGATTGACTGAATGTTACTCACTCTTTAACCTCAATGACTTCATCCGCCTTCACTTTCTTGCAAATGATATTGATCAGGTTACCAGAGTGCTGCAACATTATTCCATACATCTGGCAAAAAAAAATTATATAAAAGAAAAAGAAAAATCAGCTCATCATCACTTGAAATTGAAATAATGTGTGAAATGAAAATGCCGGTTGTCAGCATACTTTTGAATAAAGTTGAATGAAGTTGAATAAAGAACTTTGTTTCAACCTCTTTCAGTCGTCCGCTGGTGAACGATGGAGAGAGCGTATTGCGAATCCTCCTCCAATGTTCGCCTCCTACTACTGATAGAGAATCGCGTAACGGTCCATTGAGGCCAAAGTCCTAAATCACACACATTGCGTTAATAACACATTGCGTTAATAACACATTGGGGAAAGTGTGGCTGCTCAGCGCGTATTTCCTTACCCGTCTGTTGATGAAGTTAGAATAACACTCCTTAATCAAGATGGTTTTGATCACCTCCGTGTCCATTACACACAGCAGCGGCTGCCTGCCATCATACAGCCTGCAATGCAGGAGCAGATGGCAGTTACAGCGAACGCATACGTGACACATTATTTCCTCATTAATTACTTACCCCCACACTTTTCCGTATTTCTTATAGCATTCCATGTCAAAATAGTGGACACCCTAAAAAAATATATCATCAGATATGCAACACGAAGAAACTCCAAACTGGTCCCTGCAAGCGCAGCAATTTATCTCACCTTCCTGTACTCCAAAAACGTCCCAACGAAGGGCCAAGGCTTGGGCCCCTGGATGCCTATTTTCTTGAAGAAGCCATAAGGGGCGTATCCATATCTGTGGATGAGACAGAATTACAAAAACCAGAATACTTTTGGCACCGTTTTAGATTTCCATAATTGTACAGCCTCCGGCTTGTTTCCCCATAAACACCCAGTCAGACTCTATAAAAGGAATTGTGAGCTGTTACAGGCCAGCATGCAGAAGTTGAGGGTGGCATACAATGACTGCATGCGGATAATTCTCAGGAAGCCAAGATGGACCAGTGCCAGTGAGATGTTCTGTGGTGTCAGGGGTTAACACACTTAATGCTCAGCTGAGACACCTGTCATACAGGTTTATATGTCGGCTGCATGACTCAGGGAATGACATCATCAGAACACTGACTCAGCCAAGCCTAAGTGCTGTGAAGTTTAACTCAGGTATTTGGTGTCATTGGTACCTGATGTTACTATATGATTACTGTGTTTACTGTGTAAACGTTGTAAATGTTATGTGTGCTTTTTAATTGGACCATTGTGTCTGCAATAAAGATTTGATTGATTGATTGATTGATTACAGTGAAATGTGACAGTTACAATCCACTTACACGAGGATGAGAGTGATGATCAGAGCTGTAAGTGTCCATGTCTCGATGGAAAAGTTTGGAAACAAGGCCATCTGTGCTGCAAAGGAACACCGCTGTCGCCCGACAAAAGTTCGGTTCAATACTGGTGACGGAGATATTGATTCGAGGAGACGGCGTTGGCATCAGGGAAGAGAAACAAAGAAGCGACGCGTGTTTGTTTTGCGAAGTCAGCTGCACGTCTTTCAGGCGGGAGGTACCACTATGAGAGGGTAGGGGGGGAAACCTGCCAAGGGCAGGTGGTTCGGGGTGGACCAAGTCCGTGGCGGCATTGTAAACATGCAACGTCAGCAAAAAAAAAAGGATACACATACACACATCAGAAAAAGAAAAAGTTGCATAAATATTTCAATACCAAATGTATTCGGACATCACGACATTTCCTTTGGCCTCTACAATTACAAGAGGCAGATCAGAACCAGACAAATGTGGGACAGCAGGTCTCTGGGACAAAGCATGATAAGGAGGGACACTTCGCTGATGCCAAACAATGATTATTATTTCCAGACACTTTGTGTAATTAAGTGTCCCTCAGTATAAATTAAGGTGTGCATTTAAAGAACTGCGTATTTGACTTGTTCCAAAGTCTTTTATTTTATACAACCTCTTGAAAAACGATAGAAATAAACATTCCACAAAACAGGGGTATCAATTGCTATTATTTTTTGTAATCTTGTGTTGTTTTGACCGGTAAAAATATACTCCCATCCCCAGTCAGAACTGCTGCCGCAGGATGATTCCAGAAACGTCCTGCACAGAAAGAAGAACGGACTGAGAATCCCCGTGAGCTGCTTCTACCAGGAATAAACTTGTTCCCAGTCACGGGTTTAGGAGCAGCTGCGTTCTTTAGCGGATTGTTCCATGTTTTTCTCCGATAAACGATCATTTCCTGCGGCGTTAGCGGCTTTGTTTGGAGGCGGGGCGCGCATGCAGTGAACGATCTGGCGCGGTAGTAATAAAAATGATTCATCAACACTGCATCCCGATCAGTTCTAATTGCATATTGCATTGACTTGGAAGTTTGGTAGTTGCATTTCAAACTCTTTTTTTTTGTGTGCGTAAAGTTCGTGGCAATTGCCTTGAAGGCTCTTTGTTCAACGCGTTCAAACGATCAGTACGATGGATTGCAGTCGTCTCCTCTTCAACCGCTTATCATAGTACGGGTCGTGGGTTTTGCTGATGTCTGTCCCCCCCAGATGGATGAGAGGCATGTTGATTGCATGTTTTTTTTGTTGGAAAGAAGCCGAAGAACCTGGAATGCCATCCCCAGGTGGAATCGAAACCAGTACCGTCTTGTTGTTAGGGGGCGCTTCTATGGAGTGCGCCACGCAGCCCCTTTACTGTGGTTTTTTTTTTAACCAAGAGAATCAATAGCGATGTTTTAGACCTCTAATCTTTGACTTGTCTTTTCAGAGACATGAGGTTCAGGTCTTGGCACTGTCTTTACGCGCACTCACCCAACCTGTCCTTTTTTCTCAACATCACCTGAAGGTTGTTTCTGTTAAACATTCCAGGAACAAGTCTATCAAGTTAATGGAGTTATCTCTCGAAGGAGGGAACAGCCTGAACTCGACAAGCCACAAAACAATGAAAGCTTGACCAACGCCCGACTGGATGCGTTTTATTCTGGGCGTGCACACGCGCATTACTTAATGTGAACGTTCTCGAAGTGGATCAAACTCATTTAGATCTGATGTTCTGGAACCGGATAACTGGCGTTTCCCATCTCGGAGTTGGTAAACTCGGAGTTTGGTGTTGAAATCGGAGTTCTTGAAGCTACTTTCTGGAATATAAGGAAACCCCTTCGCTTTCACCGTCTCCGTGCGCTCCACTGAGCCGAAGGTACCACTTACGCGAGGAGCGGGGGACAAGCAAAGCGCCACAGTAAGAGAGGGGTTTTAAACAAATTGTTAATTATAAAGCGTTCTAACGACAATTTAAATTATTTTATTTTATGCTCATAGTCGTCGGCTAAACTGCCTTTCGCTCCGACTCGTCAGCTAAAGTTAGAAAAGCATCGCCCTTTGTCTCCAGGCTCTTTGGTTCGTGCCAACATGGTCGCTGTGTAGGGGAACCAGTCTGGCGCCTATTCGAAATACCAACAAGATGAGGTGAGTCTGAATTTATATGCGCTTATATTTTACCATCGACTCAAATAAATGAATCGCCGCTGTCGTGACTGGCAGTGAGGAGAGGAGAGGAGGGGGGGGGACAGCCAGGTAAGAGCTGATCGGGTAAGAGCAGATCGGGTAAGAGCAGCCATCGCGTTCTGATGACGTAAATCAAAACATTGTTTTTTAGCACGGAAATGCCAAAACTGTCGCGTATCGAAGTATTATATATATATATGCCCTAAAACGAGCGTATAAATACGGTAATTACGCGCAGTGACTCGCGCTTTTGGCTCACAACAACAAGGTACCGGGCTCGAATCCTTTCTGTGCCATGTTCTCCCCGTGTCTGCGTGGGTTCTCTCCGGGTTCTCCAGGTTCCTCCCACAAAAGCATGCGTCTTTGTCTTTCATGTGGGACAGTTCCTTTCCGATAAAACATCTTGACTTGATGACGATCAGAAATCCTCACAAGGTTACTACTATCTGAATAAATCCCGTTTTTCGGAGGTTCTGTGAACATTAACGCGAATTGAATGATCTACTTATTTAAATGTTTATTGTTTAGTTCATGTCTGTTGTAATAGAATCGTATTGTAATTAGATTTTTCTCGTATCCACTCTTGGTGCAGGATCCCTTGCTGCTGCCTGGTGATCAGGCTGTCGCATTTGTTATGGCTGATGCTGCTGCTCGTCCTGCTGAGTGTGACCCTGACAGCGTTGTTGCCCGCGGTAGAGGAAGTTGAAAGCCATGTTGTCCTAAAACACCCAGAAGTGCTACGCGAGGTGGCACCCCAAAAGGAGAGTATTGCTTATGGGCACCATGGAGACGCCTCGGAGGAGGGGCAGAAGTTTACCATTATCATCCAAACGTACAACCGGACGGACATTTTGCTCCGAATTCTAAACCATTACCAGGCCGTGCCTCATCTTCAGAAGATTATTATTGTCTGGAATAATATTGGCGTGGCGACACCCGAAAAAATATGGAAGTCTTTCGGGCCTCATCCTGTCCCTGTGATCTTCAAGGAGCAGACCAGCAATCTAATGCGAAACAGACTTCAACCATTCCCTGAGCTCGAGACTGATGGTCAGTTAATTCTAAGCTTTTGTTCATATATATATATATAATATTTAGGTTCTTTACATTTGCATTTGTTAGATCTCTTTGTGCTAATCCACAGCTCTGCTGATGCTGGATGATGACACTATGATCAGTGGTCCTGATTCCAGTTTTGCGTTCTCTGTCTGGAAGGTAATACGTTCTACAACAATGTGCATAAGTGTCAAACATTCTTGTTTTTTTCCATTTATAAATACAGACGAATTGGCATTTTACGGCACATTTATCTCCACCATGAATAAATAATCGTGTTATTGTCTTCCCCCCCCCCCCCACCCACTCACAGCAATTTCCAGACCAGATTGTTGGGTTTGTCCCACGGAAACATGTCGTAGCATCAGGGGGCGTGTACACTTATGGTAGCTACGAACTTCGGGATCCAGAAACAAGTGGAGGTGACAAGTAAGTTATAAAATGCCTCGTCATATTTTAATGACAAAGCTACTTTTCATATAATTATTTTTTAAATATCTGACAACTTGATCCACCCGCTGCAGATATTCTATGGTTCTGATCGGTGCCGCCTTCTTCCACCGTCGCTACCTCGAGATCTTCTCCGACCAGCCCCCAGCAGTGCACGAGCTGGTGGATGAAACGCAGAATTGTGACGACATTGCCACCAACTTTCTCGTAGCGCTGTATTTGAGGAAGCAATCGAAATCCACAGACGGTTTTAACAAACCCTCGGGGGTGTTTGTCAAACCTACTGACTTACGCAACCTGGAAAACGCCGGCGTCAGTGGTTTCAAGGGAATGTGGCATCGCCCTGAACACTTTCTGCAAAGATCCTACTGTCTGAACAAGCTGACCGAGATATATGGCTTCATGCCGCTGTCCTTCTCTAACTTAGTGATCTCACAGTTTGGCTTTCCTAACTATTGAACCACCTGACTAAAGCGTGAGGACCTGCCAGATCACAGACTGGTTTTTTGATTGAATGAAGAATCGGGACTGTAATCAAACATTTTATAACTAAAGACATCTAAAAATGGTGCAGTCAGATGTGGTGGTAGTGGGGGAGGGGAGGGAAACAAGTGCTGAGCTTTTAGCAATATGGAAAGAACATAGTAAGATAAGAGTATTTGTCTGCCTACTATTCTTCTGCTCACAAATTGCCAAAGGGTTAGTCTTCTCAACATTATCTCTGCCTAGCACTGTCATAATGGACAATCCTTTTTTTCCCTGTCAAATATTTAATACTGTTACATGTACATCTGATTTCAAATCACGGATACATTAATAAATTTCAGAGTACATGTGCGAAAATGAGAAGGTCCTTGGCGATATGAATGGGGAGGTAGGCAGAATAAGCTTTGGTTTCAGCCTATTCCTTTTCATACTTCTTTTTTGTACATTTTTTGTTAATTCTTAAACATTGAATTTTGTAAATGTCAGTTGTCTGAATAAACGGTTGTCTGGTACCTTGAGTCAACAGTGCAGAGTGATGGAGATTGTGGAAAGGAAGTGAAGAATCGTGTGCAGGAGGGCTGGAACGGGTGCAAAGGACAGGGTGAAGTGGAGACCGTTGATTTGCTGTGGCGACGCCTCATGGGACAAGCCGAAAGCACTGAGTCGTTCCTAATTATATCAGTTATTAAATGTTAAGTGTTGATGTGCGAGAACAAAGGTCCTATACACTGAACAATTTAGGATGTAGTACTTTCTGTGCAATGATGAAATGTTTTTACATAAATATTATTTAAGCGTCTTATATGTGACATTAGAAACACTTCTCCCACTTTTGCAAGTTAGTGCCAGTGAATACTTCCCTGCAAGATTTGTGTCACCTTAATAAATATTTCCCCTAAAAATTATATCAATTTTTGTTTTCATTTATTGAATAAATGTGAATTTGTGTTACAGATTATCAAAACTCTAGAAGCAAATTCCCAAACATAACTACGGCCCCGTAGCTTGTTCCTAAGCTGTAAACTAAATGGCCACAAAGCACAGCATAATCTTATTTAAATACTTGCATGTTCTCTGAATTGTGGCTTTCTGAATGAAAAATGGCATTGATCATACATCTCTTGGCTTTCAGAACCTTGTAACAGATGGATGACAGGAAGCGGAAGTGATACACGATGTTTGGCACGAAACCGACAGCTGCTATCTCTATGCATGCATACTTGGGCACTCACTCATCACATGCAATTGACTGTCTGCTTTGTTCACGCAAAGAATCTGTTAAGAAAACAACACTGGAATGTTAACAACACCCTATTTAATGTGGGAACAACCAACCCTGAAGTCATGTCACCGACATGGGAAAACTTGTTATTTTAATTATATGTCTTGCACACCCAAGGTGGAAAATAGCAAAACAAACATGAACAAATACACACTTTATTTGCATGCACACACAGTGTACCACGTACACGTCCTGCTATGAACGAGATCATGAAAGAGTGGAATATTATGCCTAGTGTTAGAGTTTTCCTAACTCTCCCGGTTCTTTTGTCCCATTCAGTGGTGGGTAATCAATGAGGAGAATGTTTGTAATGTTTAGATATTTATATAAACAACAATTCAGGTAGATGTTGGTGAGGAAAATCAGCGCTGAGGTTCGGCCATGTTCTTTGTGTCTGTTCCAGGGCACGAACAAAGGACATTCTTCATGCATTCTCCTTTTAACAACTTAACAACTTCAGACCCTGTCTGAAACCTCTGTGGATCAGTTAGAATGCATAGTGTCTCTTATGTGACTTAACATGACCAGTATAATCAATATAAAACTAAATGGTGTGCAATCCTATTGTTCTGTCGGCATGCAATTATATTGTGAAATTCACAACTCTAGTTTGGCCGCTGGCACCTTTGAGCAGACTGCAGCCAGCACCGGATTAGAATAAGCATAAATATACAAGACTCATTGCATACAGTACTGTACATGGAAAAGTTCAAATAAATAAGGTTGAATTATAATAAAATTTAATTTAATGATTGCAGGTGACTTCAGAAGAAGATGAACAATGAAGAATTTACAGTGAGAAGGCTGCACTGCAGTATTTGCAGAGTATCTAGGGCTCACCTCCAATGCAGTATCTACACATTAACTAGCAGGACTACTTTAGCTATAGACAATGGTGCAAAAAGAAATGCAATAATAAGCAAGAAAATAATTGAAATATTTGAGGCGTAGCTAAACAATTAATCTTGCACTGGCAAAAATCCAACGCAGGCCGGAATTCACATAGTTCTACACAAAGGTGGTTGAGTAGAAGAACACTGTGTACACAGGCAGGAGAGCAATATGCCTTTGCTGCTGTATGGGTCCAAGGACACACTGCCGAGTTAGATGATATCCTATGGGTACAGGTCTGGGGCAGCGGAGGACAGGGTGATGTGGGAGAGGAGGAGGAGGAGGAGGAGCAGGAGTGAGAGAGCAGAGAAATAAGAGGACAGAGTATTTGAGGTGGAGAGGAAAAAGCAAGGAACAGATATTGAGAGTAGATGAGAATCTTTAATGTTAAAGAGAAGGCAGACAAAACGGTGTTTATTATTTGTATTTTAACCAAAGAGCCGTCAAACACCGTTATTCTGCTGTGCAACGACAAAGCCCTCCCACAAACGCACAGTCGTCCATCGCTGCATCTGTACAGGACTAGAGGTTCCTGTCTGATCAATGCTGAGCAGCTTACCCCCCCCAGCAGAGGTGTCTTCTTTCAGGTCCTCTCATCGATTTGCTGTGAACCGACGCCATGGCCAGGATCGGGTCTGTGCCGGTGGCAGCGCTGTGAGGCCTCGGCCATGCGACAGGAAACAAGATGTTCTGAATCAGAACAATTTGTCATTGGCGTAAGATGCTCAATCGTGCAGTGCAGATAGTGATGACATTTAGGTCTCGCTTTATAGTGATGTCAGCATGAAGCTGAATGTCGGCGTGCCTCGAGGCTTCTATTACAACCCAAGCATTTTATACCAATAGCACAATCTTTTTTATACCATCAGAGGAAACTCTAGCTGTCGTCATGACGCCCCATCAGAGTGCTGATGAAGATCTTTCTAAGATGCAGATCAATGGCTGATCAGACGCTTGAAGACTGAGATCATCACTATGGTAATTAGTAATTAAACAGATTGTCATTCAAATTCATTGAGTCATTGTGTTTACCCATTTAAAAATAAGCATACATTGAAAATGTGCTGCTATGTGGTGAAATTACAGATGAAGAGTGCTGTTCTGCAAGCCAAATTGGAGCATGAGGTAAAGAATTACACACATTTCCATGCATGAAAATGCTATTATCTATAGCCTAGCACGGAAGGATTGGCAATCTCATTTTAATTTCTCAACAGTATTCAGGTACAAATTTGTGTTGTGTCTTAAGAATGTATTTCAGAATGTAAGCACAACACTATATTGCCATTTGTTTATTCAAATATATTTGTGCGTGTGTTAGTTTGTTTTATGTTTGTAAGGAAAGGGGTGTAAAATGGAGAAAGAGAACAAACACATTTTTCAAATAAATAATACAAAATACAATATATAATATATACATAATAATAATAATACTGTACTATTGTATCTTTAAACTGTAGTCCTATAATAAACACACACACAGACAGTGTCGACCCTCCCCTTCTCTTTTCTGAGTGAGTCCTTTGTGCGCCTATAGCTGTCTCCGCATCGCGCGTCGCTCCCTCGTCTCTATCGATGCTTTCTATCACTTGAAACAACAACTGGCTCGTCGCTGCGCTCCAGCTCCGAACGCATCCTCTCGTCTTCCGTCGGCAGCATCTTCAACTTCTCCGCCGCAGGGGGGACGACGACATGGGCGATAAAAACGCCGGTAAGAAACTTCCACGTGCTCGCGTTTGAATAAACGACAAGCTGCTTTGCTTTTGGCCTTCAACTTAGTATAGTACTGTTTACTTTTTTGTTTTTACTTGTGAGTGTGCACAGACAGCGGGACGGACAGCATGTATAACTTTGTTCTTGGAATATACTCATCTCACATGACGGAACATTACGCGTATCACCATGGAGACGCACTTTGATACCGTTTTCTAGAAGTTTAAGATAATGATGCATGTGCGCGTTAATTAAACAACCACCGAGCAGGCACAGACGCTTCAGCGCTGCAGCACAAGCCTCTGCGTTATGCGCGATAAGCGGCTGCATGTATCCCCCCTCGCCGACGCCTTCTTCCCTTCACCTCTGTCGCTGCCGTCAGCTGATTTAAACAGAAACTGCTGGCAGGCGACTTTTGAATGCGCTGCTGATCCCCGCGTAAATGCGCAGCAGCGGCGCGGTGGCCTCGACCGTCAGAACGCGTGATCTTGGACGAAGCTGGTCGGCCGGCGTCGTGCGCTGTTAGTCCACGTGATGACGGAGCTGCCGGGCTGCTCTTAAAATAAATGTACGTTTGCGTGTTTTGAAGTACGCATGACCGCATGACGCAACGGGTGAGAGAGAAAAAAAAAGGCACATTCTTTTTCTTAAACTATATTTGGATGAGGGATACATTACCCTTGTTTAAGTATAGGGTGACCTGTTAATGGTCACCCTGATTTGTCCACAGTTTACAGGAACGCCCTCAGTTTGAGCTTCGGTCATCCTTAATTTGTGCATAGTATATAGTTATCATGACAGGAAGCAGATGATCTGACGAATCTAACAAGTGCAGTCTTGCACATGTCTTATTATTATTATAATTAATAATAAGACATGAGTTGCCCAAATATTCTTGACTTAAGGGTTTATTTCAAGACACCAGAGAGGAGGCTGAGGTCATTTTGGTCACCTCAATCTGTTTTAAACTAGGTTATAATTTTATGAAATTATTGAAAACAGTGTAATTTCCAATGGTGTCTTGTTGAGACACAGCACTCTGAGCATGTCAGTGGCCACTGACTATAATACTATAATAGGGTTATAGAGGCTGAAATTGCCTCTATGAGGATTACCTTGAAGCTACTGCATCCTGGATTATGTCTTGAAGTGTTTTATTTATTTACTCACCAGAATATTTTATCATAGGCCCCGTTTTTAACAAGATAGAAATTCAATTTAAGCAGCAACAAGGTTCCTTTAATGTAAAGTAGTGTAGTCACAACCTTCTGGTATCGTCATCATATAATAGTGCTGTTGAATGGTTGATTAAAAAGTTGATCACCTTCCACAGTTAATCCTCGACAATCTTGAAGATTTATATGAAATCAACTTTAAAATAAAAAAGTATTTTCAGCCCCTATTTCCTGCTGAGGTATATGATTGGCTGGTTTTGCCTTAGTTGTCGATGGACAGGAAAAACAAAGTCAGTCCTGTTTGTAGCAAGGATACAAATGAATTGCACCTCTCTAAAAAGAAACAAATGATTCGGGGTGGCTGTTTATATCAAGCTGGAAAAATGACTGTCATGTTTTTGTGGAATGATTAGTCAGATATTTGTGACCTACAGAGGACAGAGTTTTATTTGAGGAGCATAGTGCAGCCCGTATAGGTTCAGTTGGTTTGGCAATCCTCTACATTTAGTGAGTGCCATCATTAGCTGTACTTTAAATCATTCTTTTTTACATTTGTAATTGCATTTCTCTGTCTAAATCTACCTATATCAATACACAACATGCTGCATGTAAAAGGGTAGAAAGATAAATTATTTTGTGTTTTGGTTGAAATTGGTGAAATGGTGTTGTCCGGTGCCATATGATACTGTAGTTGATTATAATCATGCAAGTTTATTTGAGCACCAAACAAAAAACAATCCAGTGAGATGCTGTAAAAAAGGCTGTCCAGATCTTATTGGTCCAACACGCATGTTCACCAAACAGCGTCGTGGTATATCGCCCTCTAGAGGGGAAGGCTGCGCACAACGTGGCTTGGATCGCTGAGCGACAGCTGAGATTTACAGTTGTGGCGTTTAAACGACTCGTAAAATGACTCGAAAAACAACAACACATCTTTAAAATGTATTCATGTGTGTCATCAAGAGTCCTTATTTTATTCATTTGAAGTTATTTTAATCCTCTGATTCTGAACAGCTCCGGGTGCCATTGTTGATGCCATCATAAAAGTGTCACAAACTAATTTTTCAGAGCAGGTAATGTGGTGATCTTCCTTTTTTTTTGGTAAGAAATGACAACAAATGACCACTGATTTATTCTATCCAGGATGTAATGGATGGCCTTATCTTCCACATCTAATTGTGAACAGTCCATTCCAATAAAGTACAGTACAATCCGGTACTTTTACTGAAGTACATCGATCTGTCAGTGCAGTTTCTACAACTTGTTTCTAAAAGGCTCTGAATACTTCCCCATTATACTGAAAACCAGCTGTGACTGTCAACAAGTGACAGTGACTCAATAAACCTCATTCTATATTCTATTATTTGTCGCAGTGTGACTGAACCATACATTTTCTGGTTCAGAAACCAAATATAAAGTATAACACCTTGATCTTTTGGGCTGCAGCTAACGTTCTTCTTTCACTCATTCATCCCAGTGGAATGCGGAATGCATATATGAGTCTATCCCTGCAGGTTAACTTTGAGAGAGCGACAACATGCATCTCTCTCTCTCTCTCTCTCTCTCTCGTCCACTGCCGGCAAAGACGCGCAAGGAGGTGGGGGGGGGGGGTGAGTGTGTGCAATTAAGAGCACGTTGTAACGTCCTTGCGTTGCGTGTCGTGGCGGAAGAGGAGAGTGCCGTGAACGCGAATGACCGTCGGTGGACAATCAGAGGATAGACGGAGAGAGAGAGAGAGAGAGAGAGCGAGCGAGATAGAGAGAGAGAGTGTGGGGGAGAAATGTAGAGAGAAAGGGGGGATCTCTCAAGATGCCTCGTTTGAGAGTAATCTATCCCGCAGCCTGTGCCCTTCCAGCGTTTTGCGGGCTGCTGCGAGCCCATGGCGCGGCTTTGCCGGCTACGTTATGCTGCCTGACCCTGCTGTGTTGTGATCGCGTTGTTTGGATGGAGTGAGGCTCCCGTCAGCCCAAATCAATGAGGATTCTGAGGCCATTCCTTCAGAAAGGAGCGCATATGCTGCAGTGTTTCTGTGGACAACGATCGAAGTCGACCGCTATCACCGACGGTGAGAGATAGCAGCACATAGCTTCATGGCTACGCTTGCTTTGCATGCTTTCTCTCTTGAGTGTGATGGGGAGGAAGGAGGTGGGAGGGGCGGGGGCTGTGTGCTGGCAGTCATCATCCATCCAGCTGCACTACTACTTTACCAGCTGTCCGTGGTGCTGAAACGCACCGCTTTTGCTTTGTCGTGTGGGGGGAAGCGTTGTTTCAGGGGGCCCTCCAAAACAAAGCGGCGTGTTTCAGCACCACGGACAGCTCCACAGTAGGAGTACGCCAGGGTAATATATAGGGGATTGGTATCACTTTTTTTTTAAAAAAGGTTGTAACTTAATTTTTTTTTAGAGATAAAGCCATACTGTAAATGAGAAAAATCACAAGTATGAACCAAAGTTTATGATGGGAATAAATTAACAGATCTAATAATGTGGAAAAGTTGCATTCAAATCGATACAAAATCAAAGCAAAACCAAAAAGCCACCACCTTGTCTTGTCATGGACCTGCGCAAACAAACAAACAAACAAAAAAAAACAACCAAAGTGGGCAAGATAAAGAACATTCAAGTTTTTCATCAGGTTTCTTTTCAATAAGATGAAGATGAAGATTCATTTTATTGTCATTTTTATTTACATGCAGGGAAGATACACTCTATGTATTAACTTTTAATTCATATAAGTATGTTGTAGAACACAGAAAAGTCTGTTTATGTAAAATAGGTAAATATGTGGAATAATTTATCTAAGTAATTAAAATTTGTCTTTCTTTAATTATTAAAGAAGTGAACAACTTATAAATATATATTTTGCAATTTATTTTGTCTGTTAGCATGCAGGATTACTCCTAAGGTTCTGATCAGATTTCCATTAGTTTGTTTAAAGAGGTAAAGTAAGGTTTATTGAATAATACATAATATTTCATTGGGGACCTGAACCACATTTGAAATACAACTTCTCTTGAACACCTAGCAAACTAATCCAAAACTCTAGAGGTAGGATTTTACGGTTAAGATATCATGTTATGAAACACAGTAACCTGGGACTGCACGATGAAGGTTCATACTTTCTGAATTCTGCCTTTTTTTTTTTATACCTCTGGCTTTTTTATTAGTACACAATAGTATAATAGTACAAATATGAAACTGATGGGGTTGCTTATTAAAGTACTTTTTCAAAAAGATGTGGTACAAGGAGATATATCAGCAGGTTATTATTTTGTGTTTCTGACACTTTAATGCCTGACTTTCAAACACTTATGAATTTACTGATGTATTTATGTTGCCAGATTTGATGATACTTACTAAACTAAGCTGAATTTAGTAAGTATTATTTAGTAAGTTTTGGCAGTTTATACTGAAAAAACATTTTATTTTATTTTTTTAAACATCCATCTCGGAGGTAATATGTGTTATTTTGTCTGTTAGCTTACGCTAGATCTACTGGATGGATTTTCTTGAACGTAAAAAGGAAGAACACAATGAATTTCAAAGTGGATCTGGAAAAAGGATTGTATTTCAAATCTCGTAAAACCTTGTTGAGCAGTGTCATACTGTATGGACCATTTGTAGCTGCAGAGACAGTGGGTGTTGTGCATCTCTATTTCATGAACTGTTGAAGTTTGGTGTAGCTGTGAATGAAGAGATCAATTTTGGACTAATTATTAATTGCTGATGGGGTCCATATCTTGTCAGTTTGTATTCTGGATTTATTTGACAAAGGACTGCGGGATCCCAAAGTAGATAGGCGCTCTATTGAGTTCCCTTCTTGTTCAGCACTGGTTTTCATTTTAATGGTGAACCTCCTTCTTTTTTAAATCCATATAAATTTGGTTCTGCATAGGCAGACAGCTTTGATTTGTGTCGGTATAGTACAAATATGATCGTGAGTATTGCGAGCCTGAACATCACATTGTTCTCGGGCATCGCTCATCTTAGTCCACTTGAGTCTTTGTGAAATTGTTTAGTAGTTATTAAGAGTAAATAATGCGAGTCAAATGTGTGACGTAGCTCAAGGACACGAGTGTCAAGCATGAGAAAACGCAAAGGTATCTCTACGAACACATTATAATGTCATCACAAGGGGGCAGCAGATATCCAGACATTACTGTGGAGGTTTTTCCTGGTTGTTGCGTCTGACTGAGGGACAAAGGAACATTCCTTTCAGACATCTTTCCTTCTAATACTATATGCGCCTGTGCGTAATATGGATGCTAGTATTTCAAAATACTAGCATCACCATTTAAATTGATAATTCAAGCAAACATGCCTTTTGTCAGCAATCTATTTGGTGGCAGCAACTTTCCCCTATTTGTGAGAAAGCCCACAAAGCCCCAGATGATTATTATTTTGTCTCTCCAAGAAATGTAAAATGGGCCACACTCCTGCAAATCTGAAGGAAGAATGTTATATTGAAATTCTAACTGATGATTCTTTTTAAGGCATTATTTCTTCCACTTCTTCCATTTCTTCCGATTCACTGAAAACACAAAGCAAGGTTTAGGGATTTTGTTTCAACTCCAATCATTTGCTTCTAATTTTTATTTTCCATTCTGTCTCTGTTCGTCTATATGGGAAGATATTTCAGCTCTCTCTCTCTCTGTGTCTCTCTCTCTCTCTCTCTCTCCCTCCCTCTCTCTCTGCTGCTGCCCCTTAAGAGAAAGCTATATGAGGATAAGAATGCCGTATAGTATCAGCCAAAGCTGATTAAGATTTATCTTCTCCATTCACACTGTCTCGTATCACTTTACTTCGGCTTCCTTGCTTGCCAATTGTCCAATTTGAAAACTGGCTCGCAACTTGGACTCTTTATTGTAATTCAACGAGACACTTGTGAGATCATTCTTCTCGCCACGAGACGGGATGTCGCGCGCGCACACACACACTTTCCTTTGCGTCTTTTTTTTTTCTTTTCCTGAGATCATCTTATCTTTTAATACGAACCTCAATCACGAAAGATTGCGTTAAGAGTGGGTTAGAGAGAGAGAGAGGGAGAGAGAGAGAGAGAGAGTGAGAGTGAGAGAGAGAGAGAGAGAGGGCTATGGACCTCGACTGTCGGTCACCGACAGCGTCCATTCGGTGCGTAATGCTTGCAGGACGTTTCTCCATCGTTTGTGCGCTATACAACAAAAAGCATGATGGCGTGCGTTAGCGCCAACTAATTGTTGCGTTTAAGACGACAAATAGTCCCTGCAGGATTCCATTCCATCTCTGCAGCATCCTTGCAGAGTCGCCTCTGCGCTGCCGGCGCTGGAGGTACCGTCGACAGACCCGGAGACTGCGCTCCCGTCCCGTGCAGCCTCCCGACCCGGACCTGCAGCGGGCGGTCTCATTCGTTGACGTGCATGGAGCAAATCATTCTAAACGCCGGGGGGTGGGGGAAAAAAAAAAGTTCGGATGCTTTCCTCCAACTGCGTTTGTGCGTCTCGTGCGTGGATTTAGGTTGATGGGAGAGGATATAGGGCTGGTTGTGCGGATGAGGATTACCGGGCTGCGCTCGACCGACGCGCCACGTTCACCTGGGATACCTGAGAGCTCTCCCGCGACACGCAGCCGCATCGATTTATCCAGACTGTCGGCCCCCGTTGCCCAGACCATAGATTTATGTCATTAGATCGGGTGCTTTTGATTCGAAGCCCGAACCGCCACAAACACGCAGCAAGTCGAATTACACGCGAATATTCCCTCAAGAGGAAATATTCTGTCTGAAGTGCAAAGATGCACGCTGGACTCGGGACGTTTTTCTGATCAGGTTGAAACACCCGTGACCAAAAAAAAAAAAAAAAAAAACACAACTGGTGTCTGCCCTTTTTTTTTTTTTTTTTTGCGCCAAGAAGCTGCGCCAAAAGCTCCGACCTCCGCCGAACTAGACTCTCCGTTTTGACTCTCGGTTCGGGGAGATGGCAGCGATCGCCAGCTCCCTGATCCGGCAGAAACGCCAGGCGAGGGAGTCGAACAGCGACCGGGTCTCGACCTCCAAGCGCCGCCCCAGCCCCAGCAAGGACCCCCGCTCGATCTGCGAGAGGCATTTCTTAGGGGTCTTCAGCAAAGTCCGCTTCTGCAGCGGGAAGAAAAGACCCGCACGGCGGCGACCAGGTCAGTGCTGTATAGCCTAGATTATCCCCCGCTCTCACAATAGTGATGTGTACTGCGTGTGCGTATATGGAAGCGCGCACCCCCCCCCCCCCCCAACCTGCCCCCTTTGGAGCAGCAGTATAGGGATTATGCTGCAGTCAAAGTGTAACCGGATGGCTCCAATCTGAGCCGGCGGTGCGAAAAACAAAAATCCACCTGTTCCATTAGACCTCCTCCATCCACTGAGACCTATATGCTGTGACGTAACCGCTTTAGTTACTGTGATACGTCTCTGATCAGAATGATCAATGACCCCGGGACATAACTGATGCTACAGTGTCCCAGCCACAGCTCGAGTAGATTCTGTCCCAACCGTTGCTGTCTTTGCTTTTTTTTTTTTGCACACACAGCATCCTCTGCAATCAAGTCATTTCAAATCATTCAGACCACAAAAAAAAGAGGCTTCTTAAAATGACATAATTAAATATCATTGCAGTTCGAGGTTTAGGGGGAGGTAAAGTTGCACTGCAGTGCACCAAGGCTCTTTTTAAATTAAATGTTTTAATGGTCAGTTTTTTATTGCAGAGAGGCTGCAGCGAAGGGAGGTATACGGCTATAAAGAGATACTTTGGCTGTATTGATAGGCATCGGCTCAATGCCTACCCTCCATATAGCCCCCCCACCCCCCATTTTTTATTGTCCTTTGTCTATTCACGGTGCCTAGATATAGAGCGAGCGGTACAAATCGCCTTTTTGTCCAAATCCACATTGCTTTGTCGTCCGGTGGACGACAGGCTGGTCCTGCAAACAGACTGATGAAGACCGAGGCGGGAGGACAGCCAGACGTCAGTGTTTAAGGCAGAAAGGGAGGAGGGAGGGGGGAACAATGGAGAAAACCGGTCCCAGATCAGATGACCTCAGTGCTAAAACTGCCCCAAAACGCGTGACTGTTAAGGATACATGACCGCAGAGACAGACAGATAGATGCTGTATTTCCGTTTACTGACCATCATGATATTTCCTGCATTATATTTGCACATAAACAGCCCATTCACTGGAGAAATGGATTCATGCCTGTTTCAAAGACTGTTGTTTTTCCCTTCTATTTCCCACTTTCGTAAGATGCACCCTCGAAACCTCCACAGGTGTCCCATAAGGGCTGCAGGCTAGGTCAGTAGCTCAGCCTCCATCCGTGTGTGTGCTGTGTTTCTCCTCGTCTCCACCCCCATCTTGCGCCCATGTCGACGCCACCTCTACCAGGGAGGGTTACAGGGACGGGGGGGCTTCAACACCTGGTCTGACAGTCGACAACACTCCCTTGCTGATTTCTTTCCCCCCCCCCCATCCCTTCTTCAGTGTGGCTTTGGTGGATTTTTAAGCTTAATTTCATCCGTTTTTCTTCCTAACGAGTCGTTTGCTGCTCCTATTTATTTTATTTTTTTGTTTTTTTTACTTGCCTTTTGCGCTGCCTCTTCTCATTTTGCCTCTGCTTCATCCTATTTATCACTGTCGGATCAGTCTTTACCTTCACTCCTTATTCTATGTCTGTGAATATGTGTTCAGCACTTCTGTATATGTGAAGTAGCAGCGTTTCCTACCGTGCACCGGCGCCATGACGGGTTTCTCCCTCTCAAACATTATGTCAGAGCAGGTGACCATGCATTCACCATTTCATGAAGCCATTTGTCGACGTACCTAAATGTTGTTGTCCTTCTGTGTTGGTATGAAGTACATTGATTGATGTTTTAATGGTCCCTGCAGACGCTTGGGAGGATCTGCTGTATGTTACCATTTTTTTAAATTTCCCTTTTCCTGCACAAACACATGTTGTGAGCTCTGGAGTACCGCCTGTTCAGTGTGTACATCATTGGTCGATGAACGCACACAGTACACACTCTCTGCCAAAGGATAGGAGCTGATGAGCTGCTCTGGCCTGCGTTCAGGCTTTAATTTATGGTCGCTTAATTTTCATGTGATTTACCGATGTGTCCTGGCCAGTGTGCTTTCACACACACACATACATAAGCATGCACGTGGAGACGTACTCAAACACACGCACATATACCTCACCGTTTTGTGATGGATGATGATAGGGGTAGGTGAGCTGGGGACAAATGCTCAAGAGTATCTACATTTGAGGTGAACCCACTCCAACCATTGGTCACTCCTCTCACAGTTTTCTTCTGTGCAAAATTAATAGATCAGCTTTGGAGTAGAGAAACTTAACATTACTGCTGAGGATAAATGTGACTTTAGCAAGTTTGAAAAAGTCTCTTCCTGCCTAAATACTTTGAGGTTTTTACGCGCCGGAGCGAAGTGGACGCCCTTTGAATCTGGCCACGACCTTGGAGGATAGTCGGACTCATTCATATTTCTTTGCTCAAATCATGATGTGCATCAGATCGCGACGCGAGCATTTCCAATCATGTTCATGTTTGTCACGTGAAATAAAAGCGAGCAGCAGTTCAGTTTGATTCAATGCACATTTGTTTCTTTTGTGCAAATGCAGAAAGAAAGCGAGACGGAACAAAAAGGGGAATTACCAGCATCCGCCATTTGATTTGAACGGGTTTTGTCTCAAAATCTCATTACGAATCAGCGGCGTATGTTCCCAATGATTGTGTTAGTTCTAAATAGCTCTATTATGTGCACTGAGAACAAGTGTCAGAAGTCAGAATCCGTGGCTTATTTATGATAATGACTTTTACAAAAAATCAAAAGACCTGCCAGACAGTAGACAGACACTGAAGACCGCCTCTTACAGTTTTCCTCAGATAAAGGCAGCTTTCTATACAAATCCATTTTTCCCCTGACATAGCCCGGAGTCTTTCCTCGCCTGCCCCGAGCTAATCCTCATTTCCACATTCTCGCTGAAGGGTTTGGGCAGCTGCCAGAAGTCACAGCCTTAAAGTTGGAGGTTACATCAGGGTTACTGCATTGAATAAAAAGTCTGGAAACTTTAGGTCAATTTTCCTTTTTTGGTCAAGAAAAAAACCCACTGGGAGCATTTGAGGTAAAAGTCTTGCTTGTATTGATTGAATATCAAAGATACAAAATAAAAATAAAAAGGTGCTGCTGCTTCATACCAAATAAAGAAATCATTGGCATGTTGGTGAATTTCAGAAGCATTTTCAAAACTGTATAAAACCAGTAGCTGCTGTAAGATATTATGAGAACGTGGCAACATGCTCATTGATGTTCTGTCACGGCTGTCCAGTCAAACAGCCTGCTTTGGGATTATGTGCTAAACATTTCTATCTGTCCATCATAGTCATGTTGATATTTAACAGCTGGACTGAGCCAGTTCCAGTCCAGTAAATTCTGTGTTTTAATTTGTTCATTACTTTGTAATCAGGCCACATTGGGGAAATGTGCCACAAGAACAATAAGATACTTTTGAGTATTTATAATTTTCTATTTAAATTGGCTAATTGTAATAAATTTCATAATGTGATTCAAAATCTACCTGAAAAAAAGGGATGGCTGCGATTTGTATTTCAATTAATTTCAAAAGTGGGTTTTAAGGGCTTTAAAATCAGGATGACTCGCTCCTCAACAGTAACCGTTCTGCTGGTACATTCCTGCTTCCACAGTCAACCTCAGTGACGAAACACCCACATTATCTGTTTGTGACACATTCATTTGTTAAATCTCTTTGGTGTGTTTCCTGCAAGTATGTGAATGTACTTCTGACATAATCTTGTTGGGTGGGTGGGGTCGATGGCGATGGGGGCTGGCCAATTTGGTTTGTGGTTATGCACGTGTGTTGTGTGTGTGTGTGTGTGTTTCAGAGCCGCAGCTGAAAGGCATCGTGACCCGACTGTTCAGCCAGCAGGGCTTCTACCTGCAGATGCAGCCGGATGGAACCATCGACGGCAGCAAGGACGAGAACAGCGACAACAGTGAGTGGAGCCCCGCGGAAGCTGCAGCTTCTGACACGAAACATGACGTGGCAATCAATCACATGGGTTACGTAATGCATTCACACATCTTAGATGCTGTGCCGATTAATTTAGAATTCTTTTATAACTGATGTAGAATTAGTTTAAGATTGGATTATGACTAAACTTACTTACCGTTATGCCTCAGATGGTTTATGGCTATGCATGCAGCCCTCTAAAAAAAAATTAAAATACCCCTTTCATCGTAAGTAAATACAATATTTATGGTGCCCTGGTTTCTCTGTTAACCACAGCATGGTAATATACGCCACAGTGTTTTCAGTGATTCAGCCCTGGAACATGTTTATAGACGTTTAAACCACTTCCTGATACTATACTGCAGCCACACAGCTTCAAGAAGATCCCTCCTCGAGCCACTTCTTTGCAATATTTCACCGCCTATCGATTTTCCATAGTGGACAATCAGTGGATAAATAGTCTCCAGGGGAATATACGCCATAAATGCCAACCTTAAATGTGTCATCCTCCTCTACTCTCGCAGGAAGAGAAAGGAGGGATAACCAGTCGTTTGCGGGTAGATTTCTACACGAAAAAAATATTTACTTAAGAGAGTTTCCTATCGGAATTGAAATATCAAGGAAGTGATATGTCGGGGGAAGAACAGTCGCCAAAGCGATAATGACAAGTCCCAGTCTGGACTGAAGCCAGACAGGAAACCAATCTCGACCTTTCTCCCCTAAAACATCCTGATAATCTTTGAAGGAATCAGGAGCCAAAGTTCCCAGAGCAGTCATGCCGAGAAAAGAACAGCCTTCCCCTGTTACTCGTCATTTTATGTTTAATGAGGGGATAGATATTCAGTGTAAGTACAGGACAAGTCTTCAGGACAAAAAGAATTACTGCACAAGAGGATGAGAGATGAAAAATAAAATAAAATGAACATTTACTGTCTTTTGGCCTCTGCTATATTTAGGGGTTAGCGAGGTCCTTTTGTTCGTAGGTAATCCTCTTGTAAAGTCGTCCCGCTTGTCCCAGGGATGGAGGAATGTAGTGAATAATTCAGCCACTGGAAACTAAAAATACCAACATCTCTGCTTGTATGCAATAAATAATTCTCTATATGAGAAATCTCCAGCTCGGAGAATGTCTGAAGGACGACACAGAACGAGAAGAGAGCGAGTCAGGGGTGGGGGGGCGGCAAGCAAAGAGTGTTTGGAGAGATATTAATGACACGCTATACGTTTGGAATGCAGGTCTTGCACTGAGCTATTGATTGCCCCGCTGGATTATTACAATACTAGATCACACACACACACACACACACACACACCCTGCTGTATCCTCAGCAGTGGTAGACGGATTGCAGCAATTCATTTCCAGGGAGAGGTTTAGCATCCTGATGCTGCGTCCTCCATACCGCTTTGTGCGCGACATGAACCCAGAGTGCTTTTATATGTGTATTTTATTTCTATGACGAACCGAAGGAACGGCAACGAAGACGAGGAACACAACTGAGCAGTGGAACACTTTGTAGACAGGGACATCCTTGCTCGCCTGACCGTGAACCCACTTTACAGCAATTCATTAACAGCAATGTTCAAGTTTGAGCAGCTATTAGCTTGACTGTCATCAGTTGATTGCATGTACTAAATATCACATACACACACACTGAAGCGCAGAAAGATAATTTCTGGCGAAGAGACGCCTGCAAAGTGTTACTTGTTCACGCTCCATTGCTCTCGGTATTACTGGTTGATGCATCCGTCTGTGAAGCAAGACTTTTTTATGACCTGCAGATCAAGTCACTCATGTCAAGTGCTTTTTCATCGCTGGTGTGGGTAAGCACTGTCAGCAAAAATAAATTAAATACATTTTCAAGAACGCATTTGATACTGAAGCAAGAGTGTGGCAGCTCCTATATCTTTGGGTTTGCATTTCTCTCCACCGCGCCCTTGGCTGTTGTCTTTTGGCAATTGGCGTTTTTCCAAACATTTTTTGGCCTGCAAATGCCTCTTCCTCAACATACCTGCAGGATTGTCTTGGTAGCGGATTCCTGCTCAGCTAGGAAGACTAGCAGTTTCAAGGATTTTGCTTTACTGTCTTGTATGAACCCATTTTGTCTGGCCGTTTGGGGAGATTCCCCAGTAATCGTTTCACTCTGTGCCCTTATCAGGCGCCCTTACAGCAGTCACTGTAGATGTATTTAAGGCGTCCATTGATTGCGTGAGGAGGAAGTAGAAAAGTCAGACAGACAATATTTTGGCAGGCAAATGAGAGCAGGGACAACAAAATGTACTCTGAGAAAAATAGAGTAGTTGAAAGACAGATTTATTTGTCTCTTGCTCTCCTGAGTTTGAAGTTAATGTTAATAGACTTTCAGGACTTCCTATTGCACGTGCGTTGGACTCGGATTTCAGTGACAGGCATGTGCCAGAACTATGGACACTGCGTCTGAGAGGCACTGCAGTCGTCGGGGCGTCAAAACCAGTGGACATGAAAGGCAAGCTGAAAGAGGAGTGAGGGAACAGATAGAGGAGAAGAGGAGGGAGTTATGGCAGACAGGCAGAAACTGCTAAGCAATGGAAAAAATGAGATGCATGAGAAAACAAAATTCCATGTGCTAATGGCCTCATAGTCTGCCTGTTTATTCCCAAACATGCAGCCCGGAAGGGTATTTGCAATTGCGAGACCTGCCAGCGAGTATCGCCTGCACTCGAGGCCCGAGGGCAGAGTTGAACCATTGGCAGGTGAAAGCAGCGCATCGATATTCATTGAGTGAAATTGAATCTGCTCAGAGGACAGACCTGTGTTAGCGCGTCTGCTCTTATCTGATAGTCCCCCATTGCCGCTTGCCCGACAGTCAGTCATTCCAACAATAGAGTTTGCCCGCAGTATACTTCCAACCTTTAAACCTTAGTCTGCAAAAGACATTCAAGCTCATTCATCGGATGCAACAAAACAGATAGAAATACGATGCACGTGTGACGTCAAATAAAATGAAACATGGCGTTTACAGAATATAATAAATCAGTTTGGGACATCTTCTTATTCTCACATCTGTGTCATCCTGATGGGAGCTGTTGAGCATTTATAAGTATCAAACCTTTAATTAGGGATGTACAAAAGTGTTTTTTTTTTTTTTAACTTTATTTATTATTTATTTATCTCCACAATCAAATTTTCCAAAGAAAAAGCATTCTCCTGATCTTATTCATAAAAACAGATACGTGCAAATCTGAAAATCAACAACAACATGAAGGTACAAATAACTAAATTATATAGTTTAAAAAGAAATGTTAGCACATTCCCTTAATTTGGTAACATTCTGTACAAAGTGTATGGTAATTTAATCTACTGAGTAAATAAATGATCAAATACAGCTGACTGTGTGGTTGAAGACATTGTTATTGAGCTAGCCGGGTAAACCGCTTGTTGGATCCACTACAGTCCTTCTTATATCATTTCATTTATCAGTCACCTGAAAGTTTTTTTTTTATCTTTCCTCGAAGGTCAATGCTTTTCTGTCACACTGTTTGCATTCCAGCAGTCTGCATCCTGTACGCTTCGCTTTGCTGCTGACAGCCAGCCAAAGAAGAGATCAGAGGCTGTCGCGTTTACAAGTGTCATAAGTGAAAACTCAATTGTCCTTTTGTGTTTCTTATCTAATATCTGTTTTGTCTCAGTGTCTTTGAATCCATGTCACCCTGTCTGATCTGCAGCCCTGTTTAATCTAATACCTGTGGGCCTGAGAGTGGTTGCTATCCAGGGAGTGAAGAGCGGCTTCTACATCGCCATGAACGGCGAGGGCATGCTCTACGGCTCGGTAAGACGCACCCTTTTGCCTCAGTTTTCTTGTTACCAGCATGTGTATTTGTTGTGGTGGTCAGTATCTTTTTTTTTAATGCTAAGCCTAAACCCATGCGATAACTTTCATCTCTATTGCATCTGAAAGCTCCTCGGATGTGTGTTTGTGTTGCTGTGCACCCTTTTGTTATTGTAGCAGCACTGAATATGTTTTACATTTAATTTGACACCAAGTTCAGTGCTCAGTCCTTTTCTTTTATGGGCTTCTGGAGACTCATTATGCAGCAGTTGTAAACAGAAAAATCCATTGAAATCCACTGCCTATTGAGGTGGATAATTCTTGCATTCATTAGGGGATACCACACGGCCAGAATGCAAATTTTAGTTAGTAATGTAAGCTGTTTTACTTGTTTTTGATGTATTGTTTTAGTAGTTTCAGCAAATTCTAATTTTTCACATTAGTTAAATACACTGTCTGACCCTAAAAGGCCGATTCACGCCTTCAAGTTAGTGGAATTCATTTCTTCATATTAGCAAAGGTACTCTCTTGGGTTTTAAGAAAATCTCAAGCGTCAGTGTGCGAGTGAATATTGTGAAGATGGGTATTTTATTTGTAGTGTGACATAGGAGAATCATACAGACTCGTGCTGGTGGCAGTTGCACGGGTCAGGGTGGGCAGGGTCGTACATGTAAGTTGGAGAAAGCAAGTCATAGCTGTTACAATGAGGATGAAAATGTGAATCTGGAGAATGAGTGGCAGAGACAGAGAGAGAGAGACAGGGGTATGGTTGATCCTCATCCACACCGCATTGTCACCCTTCCTTTGTTGGGACCCGAAAGTTCTGGATTTAAGAATTGGTGTTTTAGTTTTGCTCTTAATTTTGCATTTTCAGGTGCTTTCCATGACATCCTTTGCCGTGGTCTATGCACTTCCCTTTTTGAAAATGTTTGCTAAATAGTATAATGCGTGTAATAATAGAACACAATTTGAGTTTTTGGGTACATCCCTGTCCTTGGATGTAAAAAAGCTGATCCATGCCAGACTAACACAGCTCCAGCTTCATTTAATTTTAATCACCATTTTTATAGTCAGCGGAATCCGTTTTCACGTTTACATCACAAGGAGCGGCGGCACTTGTCAAATGGGAAGTTATGTTTGAAGGAAAACTTGAAAAGCCATTATGGTCAAAGCCATAAAATCAATCCAGTTGCTCTTAGGCGAAACAGGAGATGTAAGGATACGTCGGCGAGCAGAATGCTGTGATCAGCTGGTTTGCAGGGAGGCTTAGGAGCCTTGGAGAGCCACAGAGCACACATAAAAAGGTCAAATTAAACCTGCAAAACTGCTGGGTCAAAGCCCACCCCCACATCCCCTCGCTTTAATCTTATTTTACTAGTTTAATTTAGCAATGCAGATGTATGAGGACTGCTAAGTGGGACGCTCACGCCATTATCAACAGCCTCCATCACTTTCGTTTCTCATATCCACATTTACTTTAATTACTATTTGTCCTCTGCATCTCTCTCCTGCCTCCCTCTGTTATTTGTCCCTGCTCCCGTCTCTCTCTCTTCCTCAAGGTCTCATTGTACTCTTCTTCTTCTCCAGGCCGTAGAAGTTTGTCACTGCTGGGTTTGTTAGTCTTCCTAACATTTGAAAGCAGAGATGCACAGTCCAGATTCCTGGGAGCTGATGACTGGGGGACGTTCTGCTACGTCTCTAATATGTTCTCTCATTTTTCCTCTCCCTGCTTCTTTGTGCTGGTCTTGTTAGAGAACAAATGCAACGCACTTCTGTAGGTTGGTGATGATTTGCAGAAGTTCTGTTGCAGCACAGAGGCCTCGCTCTGTTTTATGAGCTAGACATCATGCATGTCGGCGTTTATAGCTGTCAGTTTGCAGCTGCTGTTGATCATTTCAGTGGTGCCGGTGTAGCCTTGGGTGAGCACGATGATAACGCTTGTGTGGAGCGTTTAACGATGAAGTGCGTGGGGGCTGAGTTGCTACAGCGAAGAGCTTTGTTCCATTATTTATAACGGTTCTTCGTATGACCTATTTTACTGCACGGTGCAGTAACTACCGTTATCTATCTATCTATCGCTTTATTCTACTGTCCTCATACCTACTTTGTGTTTATCTATCTATTTCATCTCTCTATTCTGTCTATCTTCTCTATGTAGTATATTTAGCTGTCTATTTTGTCTATCCACTCCACAGTATCTGTCTATCTACTTTATCTATATTACAGTAAAGAAACACTTACACAGTGCCCCCTGTTGTTTACTGTTAATTTCTTTTTCATGCAAAACAAGCAAACTTTAAAAATGTCTTTAGAAACCACAACCACAGAGATCTGGATTATGATTCAACAAACTTGATTCTTGGTATTTACAATGAGGATCTTTCATACTTTTTTGGAAAATCCTGGCCTCTATCTCACAAAGTTGAAGGAAGTGTTCCAGAAATTGCATTCTTTCCATCCACTCTCCCTTGGCCCATTATTCGTTGCGGCAAAACCTTCAGAGCCCGAGGGATGTCTAACAGAGTTGCTGTGGAAGGTCAGGCCGAGCCTCAGATTTGTTCGGTTGATTCATGACACTCTTTCAAAAAAATCTTCTTGTGTCTCTGGAGTAAATGTTTTTAGTTTATTTTGTTGAATGGAAAACTATTGTGAAGTATTTGCAGGTCTTTGAAGGCCTATCTTCAGTTTATTCTTTAAGTGTTTAGTATATAAAATGTTTTATCCAAATCCCAAAAGGACATTTTCAGGTTGACTTTCAGAAAACTTCCAACAGACAATCAATTTTTTGTATTTATTTTTTTGCTAGATGGATGATGTCACCAACAAATCCATCATCAAAATTGTTTGGTACTACAATACAGCCAAAATTGCATTTGTGTGTTGATGATGCGCTCTCAATAATAAATTATAGAGAGACGCACGGTGCTTGTTTTCTCCTCCAGGACAAACATAGCCTGTTTGTGATTTGATTTTTAGTAATTTTCCATCAATGTCCTCTCTGGAGAAAGTTAAGGAAGGGCAGAGACTTCTTTGAAAGTAAACATCCTGGCAGGGTCAAACAAGTGAGAAAGACTATTGTTTAATGTAAGTGATGTCTAGACAATCCCGACCTGAATCTCTCCCGGAATAATAATTAGCTCCCAGGGAGTGCCGAGGTCTCAGATTCTCATGGGGGCTGAATCTCTTGGATGCAGCAATAGTTGGAGCCAATATTTAAATGGCCATCCCCCTCCTCCTCATACCCTCTGCATATCTGAAGGTCAATGGAGCGCTTCTTAATGCAGAGCTTAATTGCTCAGATGAGCCAAAGTCTGATTTGGATTCAGGACTCGTTCAACCCAGTCTTCTGTCAGTTCCACCCGGTTGCCTTTGCCTTGCTTCCTGATGGGATTTCGTGTTCTTGCAAACAAAGATTTACTGGTTCTCATCAAGACTGTATTGTGACGAATGCCTTTTGTGCAGCCATAATCTGCACCATTTTCATCCTCAATTCTTGTGCTCCAGCTTTTGTTATGACTTGCTTTGTTTACTGCACATGTGTCAAACCTGTCCAGTGGAGGGCCGAGACACTCCAGGTTTTCTTTCCAACCATCTCTCCAGCAGCTGATCTCACTAATGATCTCCTTCTCTCAAATCAGAGATGTTGATAATTACAATCACCTGCTTTATTGGCCGGCTGGAAGGAAAACCTGGAGTGTCTCGGCCCTCCACCGGACGGGTTTGACACCCCTGGTTTACTGGATGTTACACCGCAATTAGTCTTCGGTGGAACACCATGAGACCATCATGCAACCAACATTCTGACTGGCATTGGCCATTTGTTGAAATAACTACCCGTCAACCATTGCATGAGTTGATTTTGCATGCAGATCACATTACAAGCCAATTTCATATAATTACTTTAGTGATTGGCCACATGTTTGTTGCATTTAGTTTGTGTCCATCCATCAAGGTGCATTTCTGTGCCCTTTTTTCCCACTGTATAATCACCATATGGCCATTAATAAAATCTCATTAATCACAAGAGACTCCTGCCCTGGCTCTCCACTTTATATTTCAACGTAGTCTTTCACAAACAAGGCATTCTGTCAAAGCTGCCAAAGCCACTTACTTTCACACATGCCATTCCCGAGCCACAGCGAGGGCGCGTTCTAATCTGCCACAAGCCTTTTTGTAGACTTAAACAGACTGCTGTCCTTGTGGACCTACTCAGAAGGGATTCTTTCATGCATCGCAAAGCAAAGCGACTCATGTATAAAAGTTAGGATGGTAAGCAACACCAAAGTGTTTGTGTGTGTTTCTAACATGTGACTATCTACCCCCCCACACACACACACATGAACAAAGAGAGAGATGTCTGCAGTTTGGCAGTGATAAAGGTGCCTCTCCACAGGGCTTGTCCTCCACTCCCGCTGAACAAGGAGACATTTTTACACCACCGACCACAAGACCTCACCTTGCCCAAGTCCTTCACACAGCTTGCTATGCACTGCTGCGTCTTGAAATGGGCAGACAAATGATTTGCCTCAAGGAAAGTCAGTATATTACGCTGCGTCATGATATGTAAAATATTGGAGTAGAAAGAGACAATTTCCTCTCAGTAGGCATCAAGTGTGCGACACAGTTTGTGCCACACGCTCGCGAGGGCGGTCGTAAAGTCGAACAGTCGCATAGGTTGTGATTCGACGACCCCCCGTCAATCTTACGGCCGTGGAAGAGAAGGAAAAAAACAACGTTCCCTCTAAGGTGCTGATAAGATCTTCGCGCATCGAAAATCTACGTTGCGCACAAAAAAAAAAAATCCAACCTAAATTGAAAATAACATAAACATGTAAAAATTCATTCTGTGCTATTTTTCACTTAGTCAGTGAGTGGCCGGTGACTGGCTGCCCCGGCTAATGATGAGATTCACATGTTTTTACGCATCTAATAGACACCATTGTAATCGGAGTTCCAGGACTCTCGCGGGACCACAGAACACACGTCCTTTGCTTTGAGATTTGCTTTCAAATGTAAAGTGTGTTTGAAATAAAATGTATTGTCATGATGTTGCTCAAAGTTGTCCAAGGGACTGTTTAGGGAGCTTGTGTGTTTGCGCAGACGCATGAAAATTTAGAGGGAACATTGCTGGAGAGAGTTGACAATGAGACGAAGATGACGGATGAATGAATGGTGCCGGAGTCTCAGCAGGGCAGGGTCTATATACCAAACAATGCTAAGTGGCAAACGCATGGCAGGTGTGTCTCCAGGTGTTCTGCGGCCACGCCCACACTGCAAGACATAGAAAAATAGAGTTTAAGAGAGGCAATTGACGCGGGAGACAGATCCATCCGTATCGAATGTTCTGGCACTAATTTGTCATCACTAATATTTAGTTACTGACATGGGCAAAGTGGAAAAACACCAACCAACCAAACAATGTTCTATTTCCCCCCCCCTGAACCTTAAACACTTTAAACGACCCCACATCCACTGTATCCATATCTTTCTCTTTCTGTCTTTTGCAGGAGATGTTCACGCCCGAGTGCAAGTTCAAGGAGTCAGTATTTGAGAACTACTACGTGATCTACTCATCCACGGTGTACCGGCAGCAGGAGTCAGGCCGGGCCTGGTTCCTCGGCCTCACCAAGGAGGGACAGGTTATGAAGGGGAACCGGGTGAAGAAGACAAAGCCTTCGTCACACTTTGTGCCGAGGCCCATTGAAGGTATGTGAAAAGGGATCTTTTGAATGTTATTTATTCTTTATGATGATCGCATTTAACATGAAGTTCACATATCTAAGGCTTATTATAATCACTTAGCCAGAACAACTACACAATAAGGTACAGGATATTTCAGAGTTAGCCAACGTAAAGCAGTCCATTCCCCAGCATTCATCAATCCAAGCCCAGAACACCATCAAGAAGGAAACTGAGCTGTTAAATTATTGCTGATTATCAAAAATGTTTTGGCAGATCCAGTCATTCCATTGTCCCTCAGTGTGCCTTACTGTGCATTTACTGTGATGGATTATGCGTCCGAAGCGAGCCTTAATGTTCCTCTGTGTAACATGGTGGCTGTACCTATTTGTGCATTTTATGTCAAAAGACTTAAAATGTATAAAAAACAGTGTATCATCTTCTAAAATAATGACGTTAATATTTAGAGAAACATCTAGAAATGACAAAATATATCTATTCATAGGAGAGATATGGTGCTTTGTGAGGCGGAGCCGACCTTCTTGCTAAGCTATCTGATGATAGATTTAGCATAGACGGAATGTCTTAAAATAAAATGCTGATGTGGCCCCAATTCCCAATTTTATCCCTCCTAGCTTGGTATAATTGTCCCTCGACCCTCACACCTGACCTTGTTCCTGTCTTCACATTCGTCTTTTCAATTGACTGTCATTGTCTGAGCCCGCTCTCTTTTTCCTCTCCTCCTCCCGTCTCCTTTACAGTTTGCATGTACAGGGAGCCTTCGCTGCACGAGATAGAGGACAAACACCGCTCGAGGAAGAGCTCAGGGACGCCCACCATGAACGGAGGGAAAGCGGTCAATCAGGACTTCACATAGCAGCGGGGGGAGGGGCTTCCAGCAGTGGGGGTGGCCTCATCCTGGCTTAGTGGGAGGGGCCTTAGCAAAACTCACCTCCGTCCGAAATAACGCACTAACACCCCCTCTGAAAAGAGAGGGTGCTGCGACAGGGAGCTATTACTGTACACCCAACAAAAACTGAACTGTTGCCTGTGAAATTCTTTCAGATGAGTTGAGAGAGAGGGAGAGTAAGAGAGAGAGAGAGAGAGAGAGAGGACAAGACTATTTCCAATCAGGACTTGACCAATATTTTATGCAAAAAAAGAGAGAAAAAGCTGTGATAAATAAAAGGAATGGTGGATTCTATTCACTCAAATACAAATAATATCTATCATGTCCAATTTATGCTGTGATAAAGGAGCTTTACTAATTTTATAGCATTCATTTCTTTTGTAAATGCTGTTGCATTGTTATTTTTGTCAGTAATTAATGTCAAATCATCACTAATTTGTTCACTATTATCCCAGATAATATCATTTTGTTTGATTTTGTGATGTAAGAAAACGATTTGTTATTATTTCTACCCTTTTTAAAAAAGAATAATAATTTGATCTTGTCACACCGACTGCTCTGGTGTGAAGCTAAGACTGAATGTATTTGGTAGTCCTCCGTGTTGGACTTCAATGAAAACCCAAGGTAGGAGGTACTGTAATTTACTCAGGTGTGTACTGTAAGTGTAACTAATGGGACTAATGGGACAGATAAGGCTGTTTCAAATAACCCAATATGAGTATGTTTTTCTGCTAGGACAGGACAGGTCTGAAACAAGCGATACGACAGAGAGCAGTCTAGGATGCCCTTTAATCGTAATATCAAGTCGAAGCAACATCTGTGTACTTGGTGCATTTACCATTAGAGAAGACAGATCAAGAAAGTAATTAAAGTTAAATGTATGTCTGAGGCAAAGAACAAAGAGTTTTGTTAAAGTGTAAATACAATCTGAACCTTTGCGGTGATTTTTAGGTTCCAAATAGAGAGATGTCAGAAAAATGACCAGATGTAATATTCTCTCCAATAGCTGCGAGGAAGATGACGACCAGCATCAGCACTTTGAGCCAAGGCAAAAAAAATAAAAAAAGGCCATTTCACATTAGCACCTCAAAATACACAGACCCACTTTCCGATGTTGGCTGTAGGCTAAAACAACAACTGTCTGAACATTACATTATTATTTTGTGAAAGAGTAAGAATGAAAGTTACGTTGGCAGTGAAGATGTTGTGTGTTGACCGGTTCTATTACTGTTACTTTAATTTTTGAAAGCATTAGAGATTACTCAACACTGGTGGACTGGGTGGGGGGGGGGGGGGGGGCATGGCTGTTTAATAATCACATGCCTGGCTATCCAAGGTTGCACTCATTACGGCTTTCTCATCATAACGGAAGCAGAACGTCTCATTCTCCACCCCGCCAGGTTTGTTACCCATGAAGTAAATTATTTGTTGCAATGAGAGCATGGCTTCTTTTGAATAGATCAACATGCTGACAGGGCTGACTGTACAACCAAGGTGATCCGACCGGTACAGGATGTACGCCGCGTAGCTCATTCCTAATCCCCGATTAAGTGTTTCTAACTCAGGAAGTTCTACACTTGTTTCATGAACGGTGCCGTGCAGGCATAAAGGCTGGCTGCTCATTGTCCAACACCTGTTGCACAATGGTGTGTGGTTAAAGGTGCACAGAATATGATCAGCGGTGTTTTCAAAAATTCAAGGCGATGCACAGCTAAACCTAGCTATGTTTGAAATTAAATTATAGCTGAGACATAGCATGAATATAGCATGACTGTAAGATTTGTTCGATTCCTGGGTGAGAACTTTTTTAAATGCAACATTTCGATCAGTTTACTTTCCTGCATTTGGTTGGAAGTCATAAATCGGTGGTGTGTACAGTAAATAGCACACGTTCAATTGCACAGAGCAAACTGCTGTGATCTATAATATAATCTATACTGTGTCATCTGGGAGTTACCTGTTAACACTAGATTAGTTCAGCTTCCACATCACCTGCACCATAACACAGATACATTACATAAGACATGACACTAGAAGTTAGCAGGCAAGACCAGCATATATAGTAGATATATAGTCTTTTTTATAGAGGTTTATATTGGTGCAAAAAGAGATCTATATGGACTTAATGCAATGCATGACATCGGATGTACTTGATGCCGGACTGTTGAAGATATATAGTATTTGAGGAAGGGACACAGTAAAGCGAGCACTTCCCTGGAGGTTTATTAGATGTATGAGAGCGTGAGCAACGTTTTTTTGGTTGTGCGTGATATTAAGATATGATTGACTAATTTCATGTTTGCAAACGATTTCACTACATCGGAAAGACGCTCATTTATGCATCATGAATTGTAATAAAATATGCATTGATAATAACATTCAGAATGAAGTTAGTGATTGTTTAAGAATAAAGACTATATGTTATCAAAAACGTTTCCCTTCGCAATGATTGATTAATGTGCTGTTGATCATGATGGGCAGCTGTTGTGTATCTTTTTTCTTCCTTTCTCTCTGCACAACGAGAGGAGAGCGATGGGAAAAGCAGGCAAACTAAATCCATCAATGTGTATTTTGTTAGCGGTTCACATTCCGAAAAGCCAATCTACTGTATTTCCCCCCTATAAAGTCACCCCGGCGTGATTTATCTTCTCACAAAGCCCTAAATCCGATGTGTCGTTCGGGACGGCCATCCTTCTCCCTTAATTCTCCAGTTGTCATGGAAACAGACCTACCCATGCCATCCACAAGGGGATAAATGACTGGAGGATGCTCCCCTCACTTTCAGGATGTGGCAGGTCTTCTCCTCTGTGACAACAGCAGGTTTCGAGGATGAGACGGAGGGTGTGTTAGCGCTGCTATTTCAGGGTTTTCTTTGCAGTAAGCAGATGAGAAGTGTGTAGCCCTATATAGGTCCTCCCAATTAGCCAAATAAAGAAGTGAGGTGCAAAGAATGTTAAAAACAAATAAAAACATCATATTCTGCATTGCCTTCACTGCACATTAATGTCAGGAGGCAAGTCTGGAACAATTCAGGGCAACTATCCATATTTATTTCTTTATTACTTTATTTATTTTTTTTGCAACATTTCACCTGCAAAGCACAAAGAGGAAAATTGTTGGGATTCCCCACAAAGGTTTATGGGCAGGCATCCAGTAGTCTAGTTCATTTGTGACACCAATTTGATTGGCTGAGAGCCAATTGGTCTTCATTTTGGATGCTCCATGATCTTAGATCGGCCCAACCATCCGGCCAGAATGTCAGTTGTTTTTCCGGGATCTCTTGCATCTCATTGCGATAAAGGAGCTGTGAAAACGAAACATGGCCACAGCTTGTTGGTGAATACTTTCAACACACTGGGCACCTGATGTAAACACTTCAATCTGATCATTTAACAGACGCAGCAGATGGAGGCTTGAAAGCGCCACTTAATTGGTTTTGACTTCTGAAATACACCGCTGTCTGATTTGCTAAACGCTCATCCCGCAGTATTTTAGGAGATTACCATCTGCTCCTTTTTCTCACACCTATCTTGTTAGAATATGGCAGACCTTTGCTGTGGTGCTGAACGACTTTCATCAGAATTGATCAATCGGAGCCAATGCAGTCAACAAGCTCCCTGTGATCCAAATACCTTTGCCAGGTTTTTGTCAAATGCATCTCTGTGAGTGTCAAACGTTTTACATGATGAATATTAAATGCGCTGCGAGTATCTACTCTCTTATCATAAATACTCTTTTGGCTGCATGCCTATACCACCATAATGCCTGCAAGTATTTGGCTATAATAAAGATATCGCTATAGGAAAACCTTTTGGCTGTTAGCTCTGGCCACCAAAGCCAACACCTTTTTATGGCCGCTGCGGATGTCTTTTGCCGCCTAATTAGCAGGCAGAAAAAAAACAACATGGTCAATCCAGGAATCTCTCTTCCCCTCTGTCTCCTCTCTTTCTTGTTTTAACACGGGCCTGCCCTACTGGAACTTCTCTTGTTTCTCTTTTCCTGTCTTTCACAAGTTAACGCAGTTCCCAGACACATATTTGAATTATGTGTGACAGTGTTTGGTCAAAATAGCAAACAGATGCTTGCAGGACAGCGTCCGTCATTTCAAACAGCTCTGTCAGAGAAGCCTCTGAAAACGAAAATGAAAACTAAATTCAATGAATGTGCATGCATGTGTACACGCATCTTGTGCACGTTCGAACATAAATGAGGATTTCTGCCAGATGCGTTTCAGGAGGTGATTACAGACCTAGGCAGAATTGACTGGATGGTTTATTTAGCTGTTTTTTGGGTTGATAAGGACCCAAACCAGCATAATTGTGTGGAAACATGGGAAAAGTGAGTTTTTTATAATATGGGGCCTTTAAGGGAACACCTCCTCAGAAGTGGGGTGTTCTTTTCTACTCGTTAAAATTAATTGGTCTCTGTTCAATTAGAGCAGAGCGATGCTGCTTTGATCTGGCTGGCTCAGTATTCCTTTCTGCACTGCGCAGTGTGTAAGCGTTGCATAATTGGTTCTAATGCACTTACTCCAAGAGGATGGCGTGGAACTGCTCGGATAGTGACGACAGATGCTGAAATGATTGAATGAGTGGGTTTCTGTGGTACCTTGACAGAAAATCCACTGTCCCAAGACAAAACACACAGTTCCCTTTACCGTCTCTCTGCCTCTCTTTCTCTGCTTTTGGCTTCCCCTTTCAAAAAAGTTCACGCAAAGTACACACACACACACACACACACACACACACTGAGCACTCGGTGAAGAAGCGCTGCAGTATGAGCATGTTAATGCACTGGCAGTGGTTCCCGCTACAGAGTGAAGATGTTCTGTTCAATCCAAATAGCCCAGGGACAGGATTCCAAGCCAAGGTTTGACTGCAGTGCTGCTCCACTGCTGCTGCTTTAACACAGTTATGTCTCAGCTCCTTCATCATCCTCCCTTCTTCCTCGGCTTTCTCACTTCCTAAAACTCTACTCTTTCCCTTCATTTCTCATTAAAATAGCATTCTTTGTTTCTGATCCTCATCACCTGTAGAAACCAGGAAAGGTCCACATAGATATTTTGATCCAGTTTTAACGCAAATTATGCTCTTTTAAAGACCTAAACAAATAGATTTGTCACTGTGAACACAGCCAGAACTACAGCTGCAAATGTAAAAAACAAACCAAACAAACTGCAACTTCCTATGACTTTCTCTCGCTTTATAAAGCCATTATGGAACCAAACTTTCAGCAAAAAAATGTATGTCTTATTAAGCTCAGAGACAACGTAATATGATGCACTTATTTCTTTATAAGGATTTATCAAAGAAGAGAACAGCCATCATTACAGGGTGAAAATAATGTGGACACACAAAGAACTACTTTTTGCTTTATGCACGATTCAGGGATAATGCCTGATTTAAATGTAACAGATGCACAAAGAAATACAATGAAGCACTCATTTTAGCTGGAGGAAGTTTTTTAGATCAAAGGAGGATTTTTCAGCAGTGTTTTGAATCAAACTATAAACTGTTTAAAAGTTTTGAAAAGCTGTGCACGTCCTGGTGAAACAATATTGTTTCTTTAAATGATGGAACTACGCAATTAACATATTTTATGTGTAGAGCACGAAGCACCAAAAGAACTTTTGAAATTGACTGCGGTGAAGTGAAAATTAGCAATAAATCACAAAGCTATGCTGAGATCAAACTACATCTTCATCATCTACGTCATTAAACAGAAGGCAGCCCAGCTCTTGGGTGAGAACACAGTTAGCAGGCAGTCCTGGTTTTCCAGTAGACCACTTTGCAGCCTTCTCTGCGAGGGTGTGCCGTCACGGCTTTCAGGCCACGCCGATTCTTCTCCTGTTCCTCCGAGTCTGTAGGTTCTTGAAGGATTATTTCATTATCGGATTTGATGATTTGCTTCTTTGTCCACTCCTGTGAAGAAAATATTATCGTAAGTGAATTATGGCCTTCATGGCCAGAAAGGGAAATGCAATGTTAACGCTCTAATCTTTGATGGGCAATTATAAAGTGGTATAAAGTTATGAGGATAATCAAATGACAGATATCAGGCAGGTACTTCTGACAGCACGCAGACCATTTCTCTGGGTATAAAAAATACACTTATGTGTGGACAGATGGAAGAATCTGCCCCTGTGACAGACTGTCAGCTTCAGCCATAGGTTTTGAACCTGGCATTATGTTTTGGAAACACACACAAACACACACACACACACACCTACACGCACACACACCCCACACACACACACACAAAACAATGGAGCACTGAACCAAGAAGACTAAAACACATTACCTGCATCTCCTGTAATTTGTCGAGCCATGGCATTAAATGTTGCTGCAGCTGGAGGTCTTCAAATTCCTGTTCAGTGTCTGTGTTTTTTGCAACACATGATGCAAAACACAAAAGTGCCAAAATGCACAGAATATGGACCATCTTTGCTCTCTAAATATTTTTTGTACGCTTCTTTCTAAGATAATTTCCTTTCTGTGAAGACACCAGGACACCCAATGCCGATGTGCACCGTAAATGTTGAGCACAGTGCTGCTCCTGTTTTTAAAGTGATACTTGGGCCCAAACAGGGAGGAGGAGTGTGCAATTTGCGGAAAAACCATCCCCAAATTATTGTGGGCCTCCATTAATGCTCTGAAGCATGTGTTATTTAATTTATGGCAGCAATTAGTAAGACAAAAGTTCTCAAGAAGGACATTCTCACCATCCAGGTCCTTCCTGTGTATTCTCGTGGTCTAAGTGAAGGTGAGCCTGATGTCGTCACTGGCTTAACTTGTAAAACTGAAAGACTCAAAGTAGATTGATGGAAGTCAGGAGAGTGCCCATTCATGTAAAGTAAAACATTAATGACAGTGACAGAAGGCAAACAATGATTGCATTAGCTGAAGCAGGATCATTGGCCAGTGCAGAGATACCGGGATATTCAGATGCCATAAAGGTCATCTTATCATTTGTTACACCCTTGTGAGTTTGTTCTCTTAAATGAGGTTTCCACTCTGTTTAACTTAACAGCTCTTCTGTATCTGAATTAAGGCATTATTCTCTAGAGGCTACAATAATACATGCTGTAAATATGCAACCACGTCGCATGGACAGAGCTTATTAGAATATGTTTTAAAGGTCCAACGTGCACCATGTAGGAGCAGACATTTAATCCAATATTCATAATTATTTTTAACTAGAATAAGTGTCATGTGTGGAGTCTACCACCGCCATGTTTCTACTGTAGCCCAGAACAGTCAGAACAAATGCAAAGTCGCAATCTGCAACCAACACCACAAGATGCCACCAAATCCCACAGACTGGAATTTGAATGATAAAGTGTCATGAGGTTGTTTTTTTTGTTTCTTTTTTTAACCTCTGATAAGAAGATATTTCTTTGATATTTGTTAGTTAATCTGTTTGCAGTCAGTATCATGAAAAATAATGCTTTTAGATTTTTAATAATTCAATTCTCTCACCAAAAATCACAGTCATTAAGGTGTCTGACATGAACTATCATGTAAAATGTCTTCTGGATCTGATCCAGAATGAGGTCAGGAAAATGTATTTAATTTTAACATTGAAAACCCCATTTATGCTTTTCTAGTATGCATTCCAACTGAAAGAATTATAATGATAAAAAAAAAACTTATGCCGTACCCTCTAAAGATCTGGATGTACTGTGTCTGGTTTCATCCAGAATGTTCATTTGGGAAGGCATTGTGAAAATTTCCATGCAGGAATTACGTGATCGTTTCCATGCATTATGTAACGTGCTTCAATTCAAACTGCTTTTAGAGTGGTGACACAATTGACAACACAGCGATAAAAAAAAAAAAAAAACTCAGGAAAAGCATCACCTTTATGACATGCTTCCAGTCTACGTATGTGCCTCTTATTATGACCTCCTACTTTTCCATGACTCGCTGGTCTTTTCAGGACACTGGAAGAAAGCAGTGGACTCATTTCAATGACATCAGCACATTATAGACAGGCTAATGATTTTCCAGCCATCTGGCAGTTGCTAGGACAGTTGGTGCATGTTTTAATGACGGACAGCTTGAGTCATCGGGAAATGACAACACAGTTGCTATCACACCCTGGGATTGTCTGGATTGTTCTCAATGTCAGTTTGTTATTCATGTTCTAAACGCAATTAAAATGTATGAAAATGAGAAAATGAAAATGAATGAATAATTATCCTATTTTTTTGTGTAATGTACTCAAACGAAACTTTACTTGAAGCAAGTGAGGTATGAAAATGATCACAGCATTTGTTATGTCATAGATGCTTATTATGGATTAAACTGCTATCTCAATAAAAGAGATAGATGCATACTTCTGTTCCAGGATCACCGACCTCCGCGTCGAGACCTGGGAACCCTGTAAAAATATTCCCAGGCTCTCCGGGATTCCCTTTGGGCCAAGGAAATTATAGGGAAAATGTCCTTTGAAAGCATTTTTAATCAGGATTTTATGGACTATAGAGGTGACCATCCTGTATGACAACGGCTCTGGTCCACTCCCTTAATTCCTGATAATAGCCACTTCTTATCGCTTCACCATTGGAATGGCCACATTCAAATTCTTCTGGGTCTTTTGTGTGTCACACAAACTATTAAGCATTTGACACGTTATAAGAAGGTGACTTCACCTTCTCAAGGGTTTCATCAAGACTCTGGGCCAAGTGAATTAATAGTATCCACAGTGACCAAACAGACAATAGTGATGTTTAAATTAATTTTTGTGCACTCGGTGTCACCCTAGTAGTCAAGGTACTGCGTTTTCTTGTGATGCAATAAGTCAAATAAAAGTGTTTCTCTTCCAGTCCATAATAAAACAGTTATTTCTGACACCAAATCAAGCAGCTGATCTGAACCTTAAAGAGATGGCGTTCTTTTCAAAGCAGAGTTATTCTTCCACCGTGGTGAAATGTAGCGTTGTCACCACTACTGGGAGAATTCCAGAAAAAGAAAGCACTGCATTCAAAATTAGATCTGAGAGGATGGGGAAGAGACACAGGTAATGCAGCGTCGCATTCAAAAATTCTTGTGCACCAAGATCTCACTAATAAATGTCTTAATATGCAGCAAGTGCTGAGCCATTCTGCAGTCTCGCCCATCCTAAATACAAAATGCACTTAAGAGCTGGCCCACCCTGCCAAAATGTTTTATTACCTTTGGCCCAGGCAGCCCAGGTGGACCCAATGAAGCAAAAACAAAGCTGAAGACATTTCAAACTAATACTACTGTACTCTCGGCTTGTCCAGTGAGAGACAAGCCACATCAAATCAACATTCTCCACTTCACCCTGTCCTTTGCATCGTCCTCCCCAACACCAGCCACTCTCATGTCCTCCCTCACTACGTCCATGTATCTTCTCCTGGGTCGACCTCTAGCTTTGTTCCCTGGCAGTTCCATCCTCAGCATCACTTCGACCCATATAGTCCCTGTCTCTCCTCTGGACATGTCCAAACCATCAAAGACATTTCAAACATAATCCTCAAACGCATCAAATGACTGAATAAAACACCTTTGTAGTTAACAGCATTTATCATCTCATGTATTCCAGGTTTAAATGGTATTCATGACATGATAAAGTCAGGGACTCCGGGAATCCCAGTAGATCCGTCTTCTCCCTAAATGGATGTCGTGCATTGAAAACATGCAGAAAATGTTTTGACTTTAAGCACAAGAGATCTCTTGTCAAACCTCTACTCTACTATTTCGTATTGTACTGTATTCAGTTTGAGACAACGAAGGAAAGTGCATTGAAAGAAGCATGTATCTGGCCTGCCCTCCAGTGGAAGCATTGTGGCATAACAAAGAAGAGTGCTGCAACACTCCTGTTGGAATACGCCTGCTCTGTTTGACAGTGCAAACATTGCATCTTTTTGTGTGGTTAGTCCAAACTTTGGACAGTTTTTGTCATTTTTGTTGGACTCCGTCCTTCTTTTCTATTTCAGTGTCGTTCTTTTCTCCATCTTTATCCACACTGGACTGTGCGTTCACTCTGCTTGCTCTGCTCTGGCTTTCCCATGGATGGCTTGATTGCACCCATCAAACAAAAATAAAAAATAGACCCTGTTTACATCTTCTCTTTAGCACTCAGGGGCTGGTGATGAGGGTGGTGGCCAGTCTCTGACTTCATCTGGTGACTGTCTTAAGGATCCCATCATAGAGTGCCAGGGAGCATGTGGTTCCTGTCACTGTGTTGCCGATCTCTAAAGTTTTTGGCTAACTGCCATCTGCCCCCACCGAGCAGTTTATCACCCTAAGAACTGGCACCAACAAGGCAGCAAGGCCAATCAGTGCCATGTCTGCCTCCAAGAAAGATAAAACCTTGAAGCCATTCTAGCAACTCAATTCTCCTTCCTTGTATTTGTTGATTAAATATATGTAGCTTTGTATTTTATTCACCCCTTACCTTTTTCAATCGATGTTCCTGATTTCATTGATCAAATCCAATTTCTGAAGTATTTGGTATTCCGGTAATCTTTGCAGACGATTGTTGAAATCAGAATTAATTCATTCTCAAGAGCAACCGCTTCTCACCTTGTTCACCTCCATTAGAAAAATATTAAACCTCTTACCACCACACGCCATTCTGTGTTCAATAGCAACCGCATTCGGAAAAAATATATATATAAAATCCTACATTAAAAAATCGGAAAACATGAATAATTTCACTGTTATACAGGTTTCCAGAGTGGGTTTCAAGTTCATATTTATTTCTCTCAACAGAACCCAATTGACAATCAGAATACAGTACTTTTTTTTCCTCGAATATATTTTTTGCTTTTCTTTTTTTAGTACGCAAAACAAGAGAACACTCAGTGCAATAAGACGGAGGACTCTAACGGTGCGGTGCTCTCTCTACCGTTTCACAGTGCACGTTTAAACACACAAAAAGATTGTACATCATCAATAGTACATTTCCAACCTCCACCCACCAATGTTATGGACGGGGCAAAGTGAATGTCTTAAAACAATCGTTTTTATAGATTCAGCTTGCATACAATATGAACACTTGGCACACACAAATGCACACAACTCTCTCATTCACACACACACACACACACACACACACACACACACACACACACGTCCAGGTATGACACAGTGTGACCCTTGTAGCATTGACTCTCACCATAGAGGGGGTACTGCACTTCCACTCCAGTCTCAGGACTAACTCTTTTGGCAATGCCAACGTTGCATTTTATTGTGCTAGAGACCCAATTGAGATAATGTAAGTAGCGGGCTGAGGTAGCGGGAGAGACACGGGGATATTTAATCAGCCTGATTGATTGGAATGGAATATGATGGCTAGTACAGATTTTTTTTTCTTCTTCTTTTCACAAAAGCCTCAAAGATCTGGAGGCCCTTGTGCAACCCCTGTCTGCTCAACTGGGTAAGAGCGGTTGCCACGTTCTAGGTCCTTAATGGCTTCAAATTTCCAGAATGGTTGCCAGAAAATTTAATTGGGGGGGATATTGTCAGCGACAACCAATCATAGTTGACTGCATGTCACACAAAGCCAGCCTCATGAGGCTTGCCTGCCGCACCTGTAAATTTAAACTTGCATGGCACAGCTAATTTTTCAATGTTTTCAAAAATATATATGTATATATATATTTAAATATAAGCATAATCTTGAAAGTTATTTCTTAAGCAAGTGCATATGGCTATTACAATCTGCAGTAAAATGAAGAAATGCTCTAAAAGCTCAGGTATTGATTGTACGGGCTGGTTGTTGGTCATCAGGTATTTGCACTGTGTCGCGGCGCTACCAGTGTACATGGCTACGCAAGTGTGCTGCCACTTTCCAGTTCTTGCCTCCAACACCATTTCTAATAACCAACCGTTCCAAAAGTGCAACCGCACTCGTATCTAATTTTTTACAGGCTTTGGCTGGTTTTTTGGAAATTATAATGCTTATAAGGTATGCTCTAATTTACTACCTCTCCATCCCACCCTCATAGCATGGCTGAAATGTAGGAGAATCTTTTCACACATCCTCAAACAATCTATCAGCCAACAATTTCTTTTTTTAACTTTAAAACGATGAAACTGCTTCCAAAGGCTTTGATTTAGTGACCAAACTGTTTCTTGCCGTAATATACAAACAGTACACTCCCGTTTTTGTTCTAGGACCGACTGTTGTACATTCTAGAACATACCGGTACTCTACCAGGCATGGACAGCGCTGGCATCTAAAGCACATCAACGTTAACGCCTCGATTTACGATACAACAGTGAAAATGGAAAGTATATATAGACTGAACAGAATCGTTCATTCATTTGAGTGCTTTTGGGCAGAAAAAAAAGATAACATTAATGCTACTACAGTATACACGTATTGATAGATTATGCTTTCAAATGTCAAAGAACCAAAAGCGAAATGACAAAAAAAAAAGAAACATTAGATTGCATCTACAGCTACTATACATAATTTGCTTTTTCAATCCTCATTTCATTTAGAAAATATCTATTCATCAAATATCTACTCTACGAATTATATTACAATGAAATCACAGGAAATAGAAAAATATCAAATATCACCAGTGATGATAAGAAACATGACAACCTGAACAAGCAGAAATATTGCTATGGTAACCACCATTATCCTTTTGACATCAGCAAGTTATCCTCCCCTTGGCTGTCCTGACACCTCTGATGTTGTAGGGAAGAATCAGCAGAAGAATGAGGGAGGGGGGTAACACAGGGTCGTGTGATGGGGAGGAGTAAATGTGCCATTGCTGTCAGATGGCAGTGTCCCAGAATACAGTTGTCTGAGCGGGGTAAGGGGGAGGACCGATTTTTTTGGGCCCACTGCTTTTCCCCCAGCCTGACAGGACTGGTGCGGTTTCCAGCTTGCATTGACTCTGCTCCTGGTGCCTGTCCTCGTTCCTCTCCGGAGGAGGGGGCCTCTCAAGAGATCTCTGTAGGTATGAATGTTGTCTGGAGCGGATCTCCATGCAGAGGGTCCGTTTCCTCTCTATCTGTTCCAGCATGGTGTTGTCTCCACAGATCCATGGCATCTGGGGCATCTGGAGGGCCGGAAATTTGCGTTAAGTAAAGAGAACACAGCTTGACTTCAAAGTTAATTTGCACAATTTACGGCCCCTGAGAGCCGTCTTGAAATCATTTCTCAAGATCATCAACTAATTTTTAATGATTAAATAAAGTCCAATCAGTGTCGAGGTATGATTTTGTGAGAGTTTAAGTTCCAAACTCATCTAATGTGCTTCATCTCGACATGTGCAGGTATAGTTTAATCATATTTCACTGACTACAACTATCATAAGATTTAGAGTTTAGGGTTAGGGTTTCTGTCTCTCTCTCTCTCAAAATTCCAACAACTGAGAAAGCCTCAGAAGAAAAATGGATTGCAGACATGTGTCTGGTGAGATAACATTACAATATAAATTTTAAAAATAGGTCTTCCGAAACTCAAGCTAATCCACACACCTGACTTTGTTGTGCCTCTGCTGTTCTCCTCTGTGGAGTTCCCATTGGTGAAGGCATAGAAGGTGAGCGGCCACACTTAGCTGCTGCTTTCACATCTGCAACAGCAGAGGGGGGGTAATCACACATTTTGGAAAATGATTTATGGAATGTACCTTTTCTTAACAGCCAAATGCTCTATTATAAATCCTAATAGTATCCTACCATTTCCTGGTCCCATGCTCGTCGGTGAGCTACCAGACGATCTTCTGTTGTGAGTAGGTGTCGTCGTCGTGGACGATTGGAGCCCTGATGCTGTGCTGCTATTCCTCTCTTGTGCTTTTGATTGGTCTATGCTGAAATTGGCTCTCTTGTTTTGCCTGGGTGTGCCGTCGGATCGGTAGCACCTTTCTTTATTATCGCACCTGTGATCCACTGTAGAAGGGCTCTTTGTGCTCTTGGTGTCATAATGGTGCTGCTCTGAACTCCTGTCTTTGCTGTCTCGTCTCACTTCAAGCCCAGTTCTGCAAATATCTTTACTGTCCTGTCTGGGCAGAAGAGGAGGAGGAAAATCTCCTCCGTTATGGCAACTCCGATCTCTCCCCTCAAGCTTGGATTCAAAGCTGTAGCCAACCCGGTCTTTGCCATTGCTATTTCTTGATGTCTCTTGTTGGGGTAGGATCTCAGGCGGTTGATCTATTCTACCTTCATGTTTATGCTCTAGTTCATTCCTAACTCTCTCCTTGCTATCCTGTCGTGGTAACAGATCAGGACGATGCTCTTTGCTCTCGTGCCTGTGTTCAGCTCCAGTTTTAGCCCTGTCTTTGCCCTCCTGTCGGGGTAAAATCTCAGGTGGCATATCCCTGCTTTCATTCTTTGAGTCCATACCATTCCGAACTCTCTCCTTACTATCCTGTCGCGGTAGGAGCTCAGGTGGCTGATCCAGTAGCCTCTCTCGGCTATCGTTCCTACAGTCTATACCATTTCTTGCCCTTTCCTTGCTGTCTTGTCTTGGCAACAGCTCTGGTGGCTGATCCAACAGCCTATCTCTGTCCTTGGTATCCTGTCTTAGCAAAGACTCCATTCCATGTCCCCCAGTCCGATCTTTGCTGTCTCTCCTTGGTTTCAGATCACCGTTGCTGATTCCTCTGTCCTTGGAGTCTCTTCTCATCAATGGTGTCGGGTCCACACTGCTGCAGCCCTGGTCCCTACTATCCCTGCGAATAGGAGGCGCATCTAGACCAGTGCATGTGCGGTCTTTGCTGTTGCGTCTGTGGGAGAATGATTCTGCATTGTTGTTCCCTCTTTCTTTGTCTTTATCTTTGCCTTTGTCCCTGTCCCTGCGGTGAGAAGAATCTTTGTTGTGCCGATCCTTGGACTCTCGCTTGGATTCCTTGCTGTGACTATGGCGTTCCTTGCCTTCGCGTTTGGACTCACTGTGAGACTTGCTTTTGGACTCAGCTGTAAAAGCGCAGAGAAAAATCATCAAACTGAAATTATTTTATAATCAAAACTTCTTTAGCTTTACAGTGGGGGAAAAAATCAGCTAGGATTAGAACCCCCCCCCCCAATGAATAATAGTTTTTCTGCTCCAAGTTTCTGCACTACTATAATTTGTCCTGTAGGTGTCACCCACTGATGCTGCTGGAGTAAATGACCAGTGTAGAATGTGGATGTTGATGTGAGTGAAAATTACATTTGTGTTGTACTTCATCATGGTGATGCACAATCATTAGCTGTCCAGTTATTTTTTATTAAACCAATACAAATTACACATTTAATATACAGTGCCATGCACAAACGCTCCTTATCATATAATGTCATACATTACTTTATAGTGTGTTGGCGGGCATGCATATGTGCGTATATAAGGGGGCGTGTGCTGATTAATCGGTGAGTAAGTGGGTCAGTGCGTAGTCGTTTCCTCAGAAAAGGATAGAAAGACAGTAATAACCAAAGATATATTTTAGACAATACATAGAAAGTATAGAGTTTAACAGAGAAATGTGGAATAAATAGTCATTTATAGGAATATATGTATAATTTTGGTAAAAAGTATTTTCAATCCACATTCTATAATCTCCTCAGCTTCCACCATCTCCATCCACAGCCTGCACAGCTACCAGATTGGCTCAATCATGAGTCGAGTATGTGCTGATTGGACAGAACAGAGACTCCAAGAATCTTCTGATCAGTTGTAGATTTGAATTCAGAGCTACAGCTCAGGAGCTCATTGTACCGTTGTACACACCAGCATGCCCTAAGCCGTGATTGGCTGCATTACCCATGGGGAAGGAATCTGCAAATAAGAAACGGGGATTTCTCCTCCTTCCACTGTTGCTATGTTGTAGTTGCTAAGAGCACTGAGTAAGGATGGATGTGTTGATTTTTTTACTCTTTGTAATTTATAGACTCATTTAGGACCATTTGAGAGCTTTGTATCAACTTCCAAAATACTTTTGTAATAGTAGAAGGGCAACATGGACATTTTCAATACTGAAAAGGAAGTAACAACATTTTACCATGACCTGGATAACTGAGAACCTGCATTATACTCTCATTTTCTTGTTTAGTTTAATGTTTGCAGTCATGTTTATATGCATCAATAGAAAATGTCAGCATAAGTGATCGAGAGTTTCAGTGTCTTCTTTGCAGACTTGCATCATTGCATGCAAATTGTGTTTTCCTTCCCAGGTTAATTCATTTTGGCAGAACCTAGAGTGAGCATAGCGAACTGTATTTAAACATTGATGTAATGCTGCCGGATGGCCTAATGCCATGAGTAGGTTTGAGGGACATGCTGTCTGCTTTAGTCTCTAATCCCTTCATCTTAAATCATATGATCTGTATCAGTCTTGGCTCATCTGAACCGAAGGTTGGAGAGAGTATCACAAACAACAGCATTGCACATAAAAGTGACACTTTCTCTGCACATCCTCCTAACTTAGCAAGGTTTAACGTGGTAACCGAAAACAGGAATAAATGACACTGACTGGAAACTAATTGTGTTCCTGCAGAGAAACATTTTAGACACCACGTCATCCTTAAAAAGTCAAAGATTTAACTCCTGCTCGCTCTCAATTATGAAACTCGGTCTCGTATAATATTAAAATACATATAGCTAATTATTGTTCCAAGTGGGAGGTGACTCACTCTCTCCGGGCTCTTTGGACTTCCTGCCACTGGAATTCTTCTTCAGCATGTTCCTTCCTGTGGTGAACAGGTTGGTCAGCTCATCCAGCGGGCTGGTTGGTGTCCGTGAGCGGCCTGTTGACACATTCTGCATAGAGCCGTGAAGTCGAGTTGCACTATCTTGAGGCGGTGAGCCTTTGCCATGAGGGGTGGCAGAGGCGCTCCGTGGCAGACCCCCGGGGAACGGCATTGGCGTGTCGAATGGAGGAGTACGCATGAGGCTGAGAGGGGTGAGACAGCGGCCCATGCTGACCGGCGATGGGCAAGCAGAGTGGCTGCGCTGGTAGGAGGATGAGGAGGAGGAGGATTTGTAAAGGGCACAGGGTAAAGGAGGAGCAGAGGAGCGGCCAGATACGGTTAGGGTTGGGGTCGCCGTGAGTTCCCTGCGGATGTGTGCAGAGGAGGGCGACTCGTTGGAGGAAGTTGGGGATTTGCTGTAGGATTGGTTCTCCAGCATGGGCAATTTTGTTACATCCAGAGGGGTGAGAGGAGACTCATCTGAGTTGGGTGAGCATTGGGCTGGTGCTGGTGGGAAAACCAGCAGAGGAGGCCGATGGGTGAGTAAATTTGGAAAGGGTGCAGGAATGTCACAAAGGGGAATGTTGCGAGGTGTGGAGCAGCGACTGAGAGGTTCAGGGTCATAGGGTGCCGGAGTTGGGCAGGCAGAGCGACATCCCACAGGGTCAGTGCGGTACTCCATGTCATCCAGAATTGGGTACTTCATCTCCTCATACACGGACTCTCCTGGCTCTTCATCCTCACTCTTTAAGGGTTCACGTGCGCCGACATCAATGCCTCCCATCTCTATGTAGACAGGTTCATCTTCACAGTCTTCTGTAGGGCTCTCGTCACTCTGCGGAGGCGAGGGCTTGCACTTGCAGGGAGATGGGATGTGGTGGAGGGGTTTGGAGAGGCCAATCCCACTTACCCCGTGGCTCTTAATGTAGGACTCATCAAAGGACACACTCAGCTGCGTGTTGGGGTTCCTCTTGGGTTTGGGTGGGGGCACTCTCTTGCAGTCTTCACTGCAGCCTTGAGCTGCTAAAGGAAAGTCCGAAAGAAAGTGTAAGCATGAAACTTCATTGTAGAGAACCACAATCGCAAACACAACTTGACAACTCAAAAGGAGTATTCATGTACATTTACCATATTGAACAGTGTTTTATTTTGTGGTATGAATTCACTATTCCAATTATGCTTCTGTTATTATTTGTTGCCATCATACACAATTTTCAATTCTAAAATAAGGCATTATCATTACTGCAATCCCTACAATCAGATGTGGGCCAACATGTACAGTTGTGAGCGATGTCTTGAGTCATTTGTGTGGCATATACATGTTTCTAGGTCACATATACAGCAGTGGAATGCAAGTATAGTATCTGGGTCACACACACTGTGGAGCTTTTTCCATATCGTGATGACATAACATTGCAGTGTGAATCTCTTTAGATGTGGTGCAGCGAGGCTATAGTACAGTTCTCACGTTGACGAGCTACTACGTTCAGTACACAATAGACAGACATACTATGGAGCGGTACACTCTGTGATTCAAGGTCAGACAGCAAGATGTTTTAGGACTGCCCCTTGCCAAGATCGGCAGGAAATGCGTGTATTTTAAAATCGGAACATGTCTGGAATCTTCAAATTGCAGATTTTACACCTTTAATAATTCAGATGCCAGATGGCCCAGACTCACACATACTTCATATAACCACATGACTCACCACGAGCCACTATGTGCATGCAGGCAGACATGCATGTATACAACCAGTCTTTCATTAGCAGACATAAAATTGAGAAAAAACACCTTTAAGCGTTTAAAAAAAAGCCTTACAATCAAAACAGGAAAGTCATTTGTGTTGATGTTTTGCACACCGTACATTTATCCAGGATGAAGATGATCATTTTAACTGATGATGAAACAAGAATTTGTTCCACATTTTCTCCTCATTACCACTTATTATTAAGGTGCTAATAGAAAATGTGATTAAACCCAGATGTGATCTGGTATGTGTTGACTGTGCTGATATTATTGTACACAACAATGTGTGCTTGCTCTCATTCATCTGTATGAGTCTATGCACAGTAGAGTGACGTGTTCCTGTTTCCAACAATCGCAACGTGCATGATTAAATGAACAGCTTTGCATTGGACAATCTTGAGATTGGTTTCAGCACCCTCCAAACATCTCTACTTCCCTATCCCTTCTCTTCCTGCCTCAAATGCTGCCTTTCTACCCCCCGAAGCGGATGTGTTTATCTGCAACACCCTACCCCCTCCCTCTCCTCCTGGGGAAAATAAATCTGGGTCAATCGCTCCTCCTTAATGAATGAATTCTACTCTGACAAGCTCCTCCTCTTCCAGCTACAGAGCGCGCAGCCCTCCCCTTAGCCCGGGACACCCCCCCCACATGCTCACTCTGATTTGTTGAGCTGCCTCAGACTTCTGCCTCTCTAGAGCCCCATTGGCTAGAGCCACTCAGTCATTCTGTGATTGGCTGAGCTGCAGGGGGTCTCGTTTCTGTGGGATGGTTGCCGTGGTGCCCAGGAAGATCTGTGTGCACATAGAGAGATCCCCACCAATCTGAGCCAGGCTGGGCGACTCCCTAAACATAACAGCGAAGCATCCGAGCTGAAATGGAGTCAAAGATTTCTGCAGCTGGGAAATATTTTCGCTCTCAGACACCTGCTTCCGAGATATTATACTCCAAATATCAGTTTAATTCAGCAATGCTTATTATTTTTGTCATTGTCCTGACAACACATACTGTGGTGGATTCATTTTTTTTGCACTAACACTGTTGAATTCCAGGCCGTATTCATTTGCTCCAGCAGCGATTCTCTTTGTGTCTTCGATCCTTGGGCTCAATTGCTTCCTGTCCTATTCAATAAAGCTTTTTCTGACAGTGAGCTGATGCACAGTCGAACCTAATTTGGCCTTGGTCTCGTAGAGGTTTTTCCACAAGACAGTATTAAATAAGGTTATTGAACTTGTCAAGGTACTTACACCTTCTTCTTTATGAGCACTCGGCACAGCTGTGTAAACTTACAGAGACCATTAACCTTCAAGAACCAGAACTCTGCTCTGGGCCATGACTGCATGAAGGTGCCAGAGCTTCATCGGCGTGCTCAGCCCTTATCGCTACATCAATTACATCATTACATTACGCTTAGCAGTACGCACTGCTAAGCGTAATGTAACGATGGGTTGCAAAAACGTGAATATCTATTCTATATAGCATCCTACGATAGCATTCACAAGGTGAGAAATTCATTTACGCTCAAATATTCCAAAAATAGATTCGACATTTTGCAGTAGTGATTACGATATGCAATCTAATACAGAATGACATATACATTTCTTCATCTGACAGTAATGCAAAGGAAAGTGTCCATTTAAAAAAAATATGAAGTTATAATTATCTTTAAATTTTGCAACCTTTGTTCAGATATTTTAGCTCTAAACTGTGGACTTAATTGTTCTGGTTTGCGTGCAGACTAGTCCAGTGTCACTTAAGCACTCTTCCTACCACCCTTTAAACATCTCCATGTAATAAACCTTGTTTAAATAATGTTGTATAACCACATGGTGCTGTTGTTTTCCATCAGCATCTTGCTCAGGCACTCAGTTAGAAGGCTGCAGTGAACAGTCAGGTGTCACATCACTGTAGGAGGTTACTGCGGAGAACGTCTATAGATAGCGCGTCAGTTTGGTGTGAGGTGCCACCACCACTCACCATCGCATCTATCCCCACGGCAGGTGGACATGAGACTGTGGTCCACTGCCTCGGATGACATACTCAGCTTGGTGGCCGGGTCCCTCCTGGGCTTGGGTGGAGGCTGCTTCCTAGAGGTCGGGCTCCCCACTTCCTCCTCCCCTCCACCCCCGCCGTTCCCACCGCCTACAGAGTGGAGGGACTGGGAGCGCACGGAGAAGCCCTGCCCACAGGCGAGAGCATGTGGGTGGTGCATGCGTTCCTGAGGGTCCAGCACGGTAATGGAGCCCATGCGTAATTGCTTGCCTTCGGTTGCTATATCTTCACCCGTTCTAAAATAGAAGCAGAGGCGGCGGGACACACGGGTGAGAGAGGTCAAGACAACGGACATATCCATGCGAGTATCGCTAATAAATGAAGCAACATAGACATCATATGACAAATATTTCCCATCCCACGTGCCACACAATCTCCTGGAAGTTTCTAGTTTCTCTCAGAAAGACATTTTGATGCGTCTCCAGACATGCTGATGCCACATAAAATAGGGCACAACATTGATTTGAGTTTAGCCCTCCCTGCGACTAGAGATAGGGCCACAGCCACACATGATGATACCATGGAAAACCCCCAGCCTGCACACAATCAATCACTATAAATGGACTATTAGCCCCACTGGAGCATCAATGATGTGTCTGAGTGCTGTGTGGCATTGGGGGAAAGAAGGGTTCTCTTTCTATTGTGCTCTCTCCATCTTTCTCTCGCTGTTTGGCAGGATAAATAAGCTCCACATGTGACTGTATTTCAAGAAAATTGTTTGCAAAAAAATCTGATGCGTTTGCAGTATAAAGTACGCACAGTCGATCTCTGCAGTATTTATTTGTTCTTATATGAGCGTCACAACTGAGGCCAATGATGAACATTTGTTTAACAAATGACACAAAGCAAGATGAACTAGCTTCTCTTCTTTTACACACACACACACACGTGTGCGTGTGTGTGTCCCCGATGTATCCGATGTATACGTGCACATGTGTGTGAGCTCAGCGTGAGACTTTGCTGACTCTGACTCCCTCCAGGCTAGTTGCTGAACAGAAGGTGCTTGGTGGGGTGGTTTCAATGGTTAAGGGCTTAACTTTGCCTAGCAACAGGGTGCCCATAAAAACCAGATATAAAACCAGCTGCCAGCACATAACAATAATAAAGTGCACGTGTGCATCGTGTGCAGATCTTATGCATTTTGTTATATAACGTCAGCAGCGATACAAGCAAAAGGTCTCTGCAGCAACAATTGGACATTGTTATTTTAAAGAAAGCTCTATTGAATGTTAGCATCAGGATTTTGTTGATGCAGACTCTACGTAAAAAATATTTGTCATCAATGCTTTGGCAAAAAAAACAACATCCCTAAATGAAAGCTGGGAATCGTCTATGGCATTCAGCCACAGGTGTCAGCGGCAGTGCCCTCCCTTCCATGGGTTTTTGGAGTGCATATGCTGGGACTGTGTGTAGGCGCAGGCATATACATGGGTGGGTTGGTGGGTGTGACGGGAGTAGCGGTGACAGGATTATTTATAGGACATTTGCCCAGTGATTGGCTGGCTGACAGATCACAGGTGCACTCGGAGCAGTTGGAGTTGACTTGTCGTCAGGCAGCTCTGGTTCCCTCGCTGTGACACAATGGGACGCGTAAAACAACATCACAGAAACAATCAAAATGCAGAAGCAGAGAGGCCGGCCTCCGTATGCAAAAAAAGATGCCTGCCTCTGCGTGCATGCGTGTGCGTGCGTGCGAAAAGGTAAAAGAAAGGACGGCAGCCGTTTTGAATTTGCAAGCATATGTAAATATAAGTTAATGTAAGTGTGTGGTATTTGTGTGTATGTGTGTGTGTATGTACCTGTGTGTATGTCTGTACGTGTGTATGTGTGGGTCTACACACATATATAACTTCTGATGAAATACAATAAAAGAAATCCAGAGCCAGCAGCCAGGCCCGCCTCACTCAAACCTAATGTGCCGATCTGATTGGCCTATGACTGTTCCAGCTGTCACCAGGCAGAACACATCTCCTGCAACTGAGCGCACGCTTAATCTCTAACAGTTTTTTTCTTCTTCTCTCCCCCACCACTCTTAAACACATTTGCTCTAACAAGCTATTTCACACTCAGACAATCGTACAGGCCATTTGGGTTTTTTTTCCCAAACAATAACAGAATTGACATTGTTTATGCCCATGGATGTAATTGTGAATAAAAGCATGCACATAGATGGTCACACGTCAATGCAAAGCAGGCACCCGAGCCCTCTCAACCTCCCACAGTATTAGTCAGTTACTGTAAAAAAAAAAAAAAGGCTTGTCTCGCTGACCTACTTGTAGACTTCATAAAAAAATCCAGTTATTTTTTAGACTTCTCCCCCCCAGTGACTGTGTATTAATATTTTACCTACATTAACAGCTACTTTCCTCAGACGTCACCCCCCAAGTAACCGTGCAGGGAATATTGTGTCATATCGCTGATGAGAATAGAGGCTGGGAAGATTTTATTGGCAAATGAGAAATGAGAGCCCAGAGTAGATCAGTAAATCAGCTTTGAAAAGGCAATACATTTGCCATGTGTATACAGTATAATGTGCTGAAAAGGGCTGCGGCAGTGGCAAAACGTCACTTTTTGAAAAGCTTGACCATTTGACAGAATCGCGTCGGGGGTTCAAAGTGTCCCAGAACAAATCAGTTAAGACGAGCCACATCTGGCCGCGTCCGGACGCTCAGCTTCCAGTGCTACGCCAATGTAATCATCTAAAATGCTCAACAGCTGCTTAAATATGCCACGCTTTGTCAGGCAGACGGACTGAGCACAAATGAATTTTAGATTGTATGACAGCGTTTGACAATTTTCCTAAGCCTTCCCATTATTAAGTGATGTTTGCGGAGCTTTCTGCATCATTAGGGCTAATTGTCAGGCAATCAAAGTGTTTCACTTCTTTATGGATGTTCTTTTGAGACTGTGAGAAACTGTGTGTTTCCTTCTCACCGTCGTATGGCTTCCTCCTGCTTTCTCTTCTTGTCGTTTTTCTCCTGCAGGAACGTCATATTCCTCTCATTCCTGGCGTGGTCCAAGTTCTGAGCTACGAGGCCATTGTATGCTCGCAGCCCGTTCTCTTCAACATACTGGAAAAAACGAAGCGCTTCCTCCTCTTTGGAGCTCATCATTCTTCAAGTGTTTCCACAGCATTCTGATAGAAACCAAGGGAATGTTAGTGGCATGCTAAAGCTAAGGATCCAAGGCATCTTATATATGGTCTGAGTGCAAAACATGCACGCTATTTAGCCATTGCATCAGCACCACGAGTTCCCCACTAAAGTGAATATGTGGGAGGTTACTCTTTTGTAATTGCTCTGATTGCTGCTGTGAGTTCACGGCCTGTGAAGGATTCGTAGATTTGCATCGTACCTTTTCTCCACAAGAGTAACTGTTTTGCCCAGAGGATTGCAACATCTTTCGCTATTTACTGCACTCATACGAACACATGTACACGCAAGCAGTCAACAGCTTAACTCTATTGCTACTGCTTACACACAACCTCAATTTCACTGCGACGGTCTTCTCACTGGCTCAGTAGCGGCTGCTCATTTTTCTCAGTTGTGTTTGCACATTTTCTGGCTGAAATCATTGGTTGTAACCAAGTGGGTGTCTGAATTAGACCGAAAAAAAGCCCCTTTCATCTTTCGCAGTCGCAATATGTGTTGGGCTCAGATGTGAAGATATTGCACTCCTGGGACCAACGGCGAAGATTAAACGGAGCAATCTTTCTAGACTGTGAGGCATGGAGTTTTTGCACATGCAGACAGCAGCATCAATCGTATGCTTAAGATCTAAAAATAATCTCCTCCAGAGTTGCTCTTTGGTGTGTTTTGAGTCTGCTAAAAGATTGTTAATGACAGCACCGTTGTCACAAGATTGCGGATGCGAGAGCAAAGCCTCTTCGATGACACATCCAAGACGATGCACTCTTTAATTCGCTGCTTCGGAATGGGCATCTTTTGAAAACAGCAGTATTTGCATCCAGTTGAAGTGACGTGATTCTGTGTGGACGCCTCTGCTTCATGCCTTTGCCATAAAACATGCAACTGCATGCAACAAGCATGCACTATGTGCAACAGCAGAATGTGATTTTTGGAAAGGCCAGTGGTGGAAGAGAGGAAGACAGTGCCTGCTGCTTTATGTAGGTCAACGTTTTCAGATCAGCCTAAGACTCATGCTTGTTTACGTGTGAAAGAAGCACTGAGTGTGTGTGTGTGTGTGTGTGTGAGATGAGGGGGAGGGGCATCGTGATGACTGCATGCATGTTTCTGTGTGTAGATGGGCAAGGGCAGCGGAGGGGGGCAGGGGGGACTTGGCAGATGGAGATAGCAAGGCCAACTGAGCGACTGGCCATTGTCTGGCCATCGTCAGCATGCCTGTAACATGTGTCTGCCTATCATAAAGTCCAGCATGGGGCCGAGATCAGACTGTCCATGTGCCGTTTCCACTCCATTTGAAGTCTTCTCCCACTAGGCATAGGTTTTTTACAGGGAAAAGGAGAGGAGCAATAGCCAACAGAACAGAATCGCTATATCGAAGCGCATTTCTAGGGCACAGAATCCTGCTGTCAAAAGGTGTAGATTTTTTTCCTCCACAAATGTCTGTTTTTTTGGCATGACCAGAGAGCTGAAGCTGTGCAATGGAAATAATACATGGCTTCTGAGTGCACCAGTTAGATGTGTTAATGGTGCAGGGATGTGAAGTCACAGTTCAAATGCTGTTTGAGCTGAATTAAGCCTGCCTGCATAATCCCTGTAAGCCTGCAGCAGCACTGTGCACTAGAATCAGCTTGTTTATCACACTGTTTTTACCAGCCAAGCCTTTCACACGGACTCATCCTCCGATACCTCGATGATGTTAAATGCAACTCTTACTTGGTATTCTCAATGAAACTTCAATATTGCGAATATTTTTTATTTTCATCTTAATTTTGGTCTTTGCATGATATTTTTTGTCCTGCAATTTTTTTCATTATATCCTCTCTTCTCTCACTTTTTTTTTTTTTATTTTCCCCAGATGACATGAGCTGTGACAGCTGGAACACAGAGGTGCACTTTGCTGTAAAATTAAAAGAAAGTGGCACACCGATTCTGTTTCCAGGCAACCATGTCACATGAGAAGGGCAGCGTGGACATTCAGGAGACATGATGTCAGAAAGATTGCAAGGCCAATTGTCAAATTGTCAGCCAACCAACCCCCACCAATCCACACACACACACACACCTCATTGACATAATCTATTCACTGACCGCTTACCTATGAACTAATGCCTAGCCCTGAACCCAAAGTTAAGCCTAACTAAGGCTTTGAAGTTCTAAAATGCTGTCACTTTCCAAAATGGGTGCTTCCTTTACTGGTTTAAAATCTCCAGTCCTCACTTTGTAGCAAAAATAAACATGCATTATGACATGCATGCAGGAGCATTTGCTTGTATGTGTCCGGGTGGGTTTGTAGATCACTGTTGTGTTTAAGCAGGTGCTATTATGCATACTTACAATGGCGCTGTGTCCCTGCTGGTTTTTGGACAAATGTGTCCTTGGTCTTCCCCTGATGAGTCCAGTGCATGTAAGTGAACTCTAACTTAAGCAGGAGCACCGGTGCGCCATTCTCCTCTTAAATCCACATAGACTTGCATCCATCGTATGGTCACACTTGTCTGTGACCCAGGATAAGGCTGGTGCAAGAGGGGAGGTAGGCCATTGGGTGCCCAGCCCAATGCTCCCTCCCCGGCACTAATATGAGATGCGATCCCTCCAGTCCAGATGGCGCCAAACTCCAAGCCAATTGCCAGCTTTTGCTACTCCACACATCTGCACATGCTAATGACAGAAGGAACTCACAGAGTGTCACCAGAACGCAGCTTCACGCATGACGTAAATGCACGCCAGCACATCTTCACATCAAACTCTCTCTTGCTGTCACGGAGCAGGCTCTCGCAGTCAGTGCAGGAATGTCTCCCCTCCGATGTCTCAAAGTGCTGCACAGGTGAAAGGAATCCTCATCCAAAGTGTCCTGAAGGTTCACAGCGGTCCGAGTTTACGCTCCTTACATTTCTGCTGGCTTCCGCTGTCCCGCTTGTCCACACAGGTCTGTGCATTCAGGCTGTGCTTAAGCAGATGACACCGGGCTTCCCAGCTAGAGATCACAACAAGAACACGCCCACTGCCGGCCGTGGCCACCTTTTAGGAGAGCGTCATCCGCTCTCCCTCTCCCATTGCCTTCCCTGCACTCCTATCTCTCCCTTTTCAACTCCTCCTCATGAGCACTCACGCTCCACTCTCTCTCTGTGGTCGTTTAAGGTTTTTGTGTCATATGACTCTCCTCTCGTCTGCCTTTTCTTTCGCAACCGAACAGTAATGCAAGCCTGGATGTGTTTTTCTGCCTTCAGCACCACGGAGAGCTCTGATGGGAAGAGCAGGCGGGGGAGTGGGAGCGGGGTGGGCATAGTCAGTGGGGGCGAAGCGGAAAGAGGAGCAGGGAAGCAGTGGGTGGAGGGGTGAGGGGGAGCTGAGTAGGAGGAGTCAATGGGTTGCCAGGGTGCGACCTCATTAGACAAAACCTCATCTTCCCCCGGCAACCACTGTTCCCCCCTCATCGACGCCCCCCCCCCACACACACACTCTTACAGCTTGTAAACAAAACCAAGACACGCACACACTGCATCTCTCTCAGGTGCTTTCATTACATGCACGGCAACCAAAACAAAGATGTAAACAACACGCTGCTGTTTTCAACACACTGACATTCTGATGCAAGATTGAAATATGTTGACTATGTATTTAAAAACAACAACAGGGATCCAAAATAGAGATTAATTCTCAGCGGCTTCAAAGATGAACAGGAGGACAGCGGGGACAGAGTTGAGCCTGAGTTGTGTTTTTGTCAGGGGGCTACTGCTGCCTCCGGTTGACTGTCTGTGGGGGGGGGGGGGCGCTGATCGTTGTTTATGGGATGGGAATGCCTGGTGCAGAATCAGGGGTCGAGGGAGGGTGAGAGGAGACGGTGGGGTGAGTGGGGTTGTCTGAAGGGATTAACACCAACAGGCACAAATGGATTGGGAGGAAGAGGCGTGTTGTTTTCATCAATCCTGATTCTCTTCGCCCCCCCCACCCCACCTCCAAAACATCGCCTCCTTTTTCTTGGTTTTGTCTCGGGGGGTGTCTGGAGAAGGAAATCAGAGGTACTAAAGTCAGTTTCACAAACAGAGGGTGGTTGAGGGGGCAAAAAAAGAGCAACAATGCACTGGTGATGGATGAATCAAAGCGCTGGCTGTGATTATCATGTGGCTATCAAATAAGCACCTGAAAAGCAAAAGGTGAAATCTGATTGAATTAAACTCTCCACCTATTTCAAACACCTGTATCCTAGCAACATGCCACATGGCCTAAAGAGCCAATCGCCATGATCTCACTTCAATAAAACGCCATGTCAAAAAGGCACTCGTCCCTATTTTAAGCCTATTGTGAGGGATGTGGTTGACCAGTCACGCTCAAAGCAAGTCACTCTATCCAAATCAACTCGCCCCACAAACACACACACACACACCCACACACACACACAGAGGCTTTGTTATGACCTCAGCGTGCCGCCAATGTGTACCATCTCAAAGGAAGTGTTTAGATCCCATCAGAGCTCAATGAACACAGACAGTGGGGAAGTCCCAGGGGCGAATGGGTTAAACAAATGGTGAGTGGGTTGTTTTGTGAACAGTGGGTGACACTCCCCCGGGGAGAGAATGGACGGTGAAAGAAGATATCATGCGTTTAACTTTCCAGCTCACACACATGCTTTCAGGCACACAAAGACTTACTGTACACAATGAAGGAAAGCTATGAAAGGGCTTGAACGCATTTCATTCGTTGCTGGATTTCAGTGATGAATTGTAATGTTTGTGTTTCTTGTAGCTGAATAAATATATTATTGAAAGATATCAGTTATTTAAATTCTATAAGTGTGATTATGCTCGCTTCCAATGACTAGCTATAGATTTGAACAAGTCATGTCAGAACTTCAGACATTTTATTACGCCACCTAAGGCCAATAGCCTGAAGTTGATCACAATATATTTGATCAATTTTGACATTACACAATATCTTCCTAATTCATATATTACGATGTAGCCAGCCAATCAGTCTGAAAAAGAAACAACATCAACAGTTTATGTGTGCTAGTGGAACATGACAATATTAACGATTTACAAGTACAAACCAGTACGCCCCAGAGCAGCCGCCAGGGGCTCGGTCCAATCACGCGTGTGATGATTCTGTATTGATCCACTGCTCTAATAGGCTAATGAAGAGTCCATAAAAAAACCCATTATACCAATCAATTGCATGCCGCTGAAGAAACCGAATTGTGACAAGTAGAGCAGGGATTCTGCTTCGAATGTTTTTTTTAATCAATCTTTTGAATTTATGCTATGAAATGATATGCAAGTCTAAATTTGAATATTTGTGCCTTGTTCATGCACCTTTTAATCTCATATTGTAGAATGTATAGATTTAGCGCCTCTCACTATAGTTTCATCATCAACACAAAAAGTATACCCATTATGGTGCTGCTCTGAACGGGATCTGCTCCCAAAGACGCCGTGGGATCTTATTGGACACCCTTGAAAGCCCCTGTGAGGCCGTGCGGCTCTGCTTTCTGCCACGAAGGTGATGATGAAGACGGGACTGGCAGGACAGATAGTGAGACATCGGTGCTGAGTATGTTAGACTGCATGCCATCAAAGATGCATCACGCCTTACTTCCACTCCTCAAATCTGCACCCAGGAGAAATGGCGCATGACGTTCCTCCTCTGACCAGTACGAACCCTCTATATTTCATACATGGATGCACATTCTGTAAATAGACAGTTTTCTTTTAACTCTACTTCTATTTTTAATTTCTGAATCAAAGATGTTCTATTTTTTCTGGCTATTTACAAGAATCAGATCCACATGCCCCTGACAGTTAAGCTCGACAGGATGGTGATGTTCTACATGGATCAAGCTCCTCGGCACGACTTTATCACCACTTCCTCCCTCCAGAGATTTCAAGCTGTGGCATGTCTCCAACGACCACCCTCCACACTTTCCTGTGAGACAGAGAGGTGAAAATCAGAGACTGAATAGCGTAATCTCTCAAACGGGCTGTTGAGGGTTCCAATCTTGTGGGTTAAACCCCCCCTGTAAACCCCTTAAATCCCCAGTTGAGAGGGCCAAAACGGATGGGCTAATGTCTCCGGTGATTGTCTAGTAACCGTTTGACACAAACACAACATGAAAACATGGAATAAAGGACACCCTACCGACCATGACTGCTGCAGTCACTTCCATATCGCTAGCAAATAATTGCTGGGTTTAACTGGCTAATAAAACACAAAGACACAAATATGTGCATGTTGTGGAGTAAATTCTGAGAGCTGTTATTGTTGAGGCTCTCTGAATGTTATAGTTCGATATAGGATGCTGCTGGTGAGAGATACAGAAGACATTATCAAAATAAGTTCTGACTGTGAAATAAGGCCTTACTGGCTGGAGAAGATATAAAGATTTCCTGTCACACTGCAGAGATCTGTCACCTCCTGGTGAAATGATTTTTCATCTGTCGCAGAGGTGCAAATCACAGACAGGAGCCTGAGAACGCGACTTAGTGGCGCCATCTGCTGACAGAAAAAAAATAGAATATATCCGAGTCCATGAAAACGTAAACAAGAAAAGCGCTCAGGGAGCGCAGACCTCCTCCACATGCATGATTTGCAGACAGATGATGTGTGCGCAGAGCTCACAAATGGCTTTTGATATATGTTTTGAACGCCGCTCTGATCTGATACCAGGATTCTTAAATTCAGAAGGTTGAACACCAGTACTGTAATTACAGAGACAGGCCTCAGACACAATCAAGGATTTGTACCTTTATAAGATACTTTCTAATGGCTGACATTCATAGCGAAAATAAAAAAAAGCAACATGAAACATGATGGCTGCATTCCACGAGGCCAGCATATTGAATGCGCTGTTCCCTACACAAACTGCAAGGAGTTGAGCCTTTTAAACGTATCAATTCCACCAGTGCTTTTTCATGACAACCAAATATGTCCACTGTGTATAAAAACATGGTAAAAAGAAAAAGTATTTCTTTAACAGTAAACATACAGAACACAGAAGAAAGATTGTGTTATTTAGGAAAAGTGACCTCAGTTTAATCCAACAGCAGAGGCCCCAATGAAAAAGCCATAAATTTAGTCATTTCAAGATTTTTGTTGACATAGTTTTAGAGATAACTGGCGATAGAATTTCTGCAGCCAAAGCCTTTCTTTTCAGGGGTTACGGGCAAATTTCCAGATGCCGCATTAGGGCCAGAGCATATGATCTACTGCCAGACTTATTCACATTAAAAAACAATATTTTAAGTGTGACATTTTTAGATGTACACCACATCTTGTTGAAGGAGGAAAAAAGACTGACTTGTGTCATATGATAACCTTTTTTGTGCAGCACCAATTAAGAGTTTATTAAACACCAGTGACTTTGCTGTGCCAGAATATTGGTCTTCTACGTTATATGTAGATTTGGTTCTTTTATGGCGTCCCTGTTCTTCTCCGGGTGCTTCATTGTTCCGGGCCCTTCAGTCTGAATGATGCACAACATTGCTCTTTAATCTGGCAGCAACTTCGGTTACATAGAAGATATTTTTAGTCGGGATATGTCCCTTAAAACAAATTAGCCAACTGTCCCGTCGGACTGACCCCGTGCGCTGCCAGCATACGAGTGCCGTCTTGTTGTGGCAGATCATTCATCAGAAGTTGGAGCTCTTACCAAGCAGATGCCTTTAGATCCGAAAGCAGAAATACATCCTTCTACAGGAAAAAAAAAAACTTGTGCTTGCATAGATTGATTCATGTACTGTATGCTGTTAAGGATGAATTATAACAGATACGGAATAACGTTACGGCCAGACACCTCAGTGACTGTTAAAAGCACTTAAGCCCGGCTCCCTTCGCCTCCAGACCGCTGGAAGAAGAGCTGACCTGTGTGGCCCTTTTAGAGTTCTTAAAGTGTACATTGGAGCGGCAGCTGTTTGGTTGTCATGGAGACCGCAAGATGGGTGGTTTCTCCTGCAAGTCGAGGCTTTACTTGGGTTGCAGTGGCTCACACGTTCAAGAGTTCACAAGTACAACAGCTGTCATTTGATCAGTACACAGAAAGTTTGGTCTGCTGTTGAAGGTGCTTCAGTAGACGGACGGGTGGGCTTCTATACCCTGCCTTAGATATCACATGGAAATACTGTACGTCAGCACTGATGCTCATGCGTCTACTTTTCTTACACAGAAGGAGACACCTTAAGATTACATTTATGTGTATTTCTCACATAAATGAATACTATGTTATAATCAGGCAACTTTGTATAAACTTTCTAAATATTTTGGTGTAGTATCATGTCTGCCCAGCAGAAGGAGATATAAATAAACTGTGCACATTTTGTTTTTTTACTTTTGCATTGTGGACACAAACCTTCTCTAAATGAATAGGATACAAATCGAATGTAGCCCTGCCAAGCTGACTGGGACAACATCTCTGGGGAAGTAGAAATATTGCCACAATTATTACATTTATATTATGAGTTACTTAGTAATAAATCTGATAAATCTCATAATCTGCAAGTGTCCTCACTCTGGTTTCAACGTGAAGTGAATTTTTAATTTGTTCAAAATCTCTTTGACACACCAAAAATAACTTATTTATCAAGCGTGACCTAAGGCTACAAATCACATGAGGGGTATAATATTGTAACAGGCATATCTGTTTAGGAGCGGATCTGTGTGGATGCCAGCAGATGGCAGCGATGTAAATCTAATACAAGTATTATAGAGACTTCTCCAACATTAAGCTCATGATTCCCCTTTTTTGTGGAGGGAGGCAGTTGCAACTCAAGAGTCAACATATTCTGAAAACCACATGAAAGGCCCTTTCCTGTTTAACGCCCATCCGACACCAAAACATATTTATTTGTCTGTCTTTGATGTGAAGCATTAAATGTAAAAAAAAAAAAAAGAACCTTTCTTTTTTCTCCCCCCCAACTATAATGGCTTTACTTTTGGTATGACCAGCATCTAGTTATTGTTCCATTTCAAATTGGTACAATATTTATTTTTTCAACAAGCAAACAGAAACAACGTCACGAGTAACATGATTTTTTTTAATATAAAGAAATTCCTAATTAGATTCCAAAAACGCCTATAGATTTGAAATAATTTGCAAATATTGTGGACAATTTTGCCAATTGATGAAAAAAAAAGCTGAAGCATGTTTAAAGGGACGCAAACCATCACGTTCCCGTCCAAACAAAGCGTAAAGTAGACTGAACATGCCGGTCTTTGCGCATTAACGTTACGATAATGTCCAGTTAAGGGCGTTTAAATGCCTATAAATGGGGGGGGGGGGGGGGGGGGGGGGGGGCATTGCGGTGACTTTTAGTCGCGGCACATCGCTGGAGTAAATAGAGAGGGAAGGGAGTGTGCGTAAAGCTTGGGAAACAGGCACGCAGACAGACGACCACTGCAAAGTGTTGCGCGCGGAACAAACTGGCTTCAGCCCACACCGAGAGAAGACCCCAAACCTCTCCCGTGAGGCGCGCATGCACGCTCAGCCCAAACAATAATGTGAAAGCAGGACGACAACGCGTGTCAGATGTTTAATCGCATCGTCGCTTCGCTGAACTTGAGTGCTGTTTATTCCCAACACTGCCACACAGTTCGCCGTCAGACCAGCGCAGTCCATCCGGATACCTGGCGTGAGATGCGGCAATGTCCCGAGGAACATGCCCTCGCGTAAACTCCTACGGATGCTTTTTGATTTTTTCAGCCGTCCTTTTTGCGGCGATCGTGGCCGACGTGGGCGCGTACAGCTGTCATGAGGTGAGGACCGCTTTCCAGCTGCGGCAGGTGGGGCCGCTGCACCGCGTACCGGAGACACCTGGCACAGGTGAGTCGGTGGCTTTTGAACGACCAGCTCTCCCGGTAGATGCGCGCATTGCGCACGTCAGGGGATTCCGCGGGATCCGTTAATTACGCGTGAAATGACGATTTATTTCCACGATCGCTGTGTGCAAATGTGTCCTTTCAAAAATAAAGTTTTGTCGTCCGGTGCTTGGAGCTGTTCCGTGATTCTGTCAAACGTGCACGTGGGTAGCGGACACAGCGCCTTTTGCTCATTCTTTCTGTTCACTTTTCTGTTCTCTGCTCACATGAGCTCACAGCTGCAGAGACTTTTAAATCGGATTGACCACCACATTATAATATATACATAACTACAAATACAAGTGTTATTTTATTAGATTAACGCAGCTGCAAAATGTGAAATCATGTTTGTCAGACTATTCCAGGTGTCATAAATGTCCATTCTTTACACCCTGGTTACTTTTTTAGTTTGCAGTTATGCACTCATTATTCCATGGCCCCGTCTTGATTTGTTTAATGCACTAAATTCTCTTGATTTTCAGTTTTCAGTTTCATAAATCACAGAGCTTCTTACCATGGGCAGGCTGTTTGACGAGATTAAACAATTGAGCAAATTTCCTTTGGCAGAAAGCCCCGGAGCACATCTATAGACAAGCTGCTGAGACATGGTTTTTTGTTTTGTGGCTATAGATGAAACGACCACCACTTTAAAGTGACATGCACATGAGTTTAAGAGACGCAGTTCAGGATGGATTTTGCTGACTCCTACAAGAAACCCATTGAGTTTGGGACCTTTGCTGACATGGTTTTATTTCCTGTCTTCTGTCATATTTTTTGTCAGTGTGATGCATGAAAGCAGCTTTGAAATGCCCTGAAGGTTTTGTGGCATGTGCATTCCTTCTGCACTCAGAGGAAAAGCTATTTCATGGGGATGAACATTGGTTCCAAATGTGTTTTGAATGCAAAACACATCTTGAGCCAGTCCAGGCTTTGGTTCAACGACACTTGTTTTCCTTGGACGTACTGCAGGCTTAGTCAAAGACATCATCAACTTCTCACGTTTTACACCAGGTTTGTCTTTTGCGCAGTCACCATATAAGTTTAAACATCGGGCTAGTCAGAAGGCGTAAACATCATATTTTCATTTTAATATCTCCTGCTTTCATTTTCATTCATTCGCCATGGGGCCAAGTCTGTGTCTACAGACCATGCAGACTTGCAGCAATAGAGTCACATGCATGTTAGTGGCAGCTTAAGTATCACCTAGTCTGGGTCTGCAAGATGGTAAGAGGGAGATGAGACTGGATAGCTGCTCATCTCAAGCATCTAAAACTTGAGATGCTTGTTTAGTAGGGTATCACCGCTAGCAACAGTCCATGTCAAAATCATTACAGGCAACAGTTTATGGTTAGTTCTTAGAGACATAAAATGACCTTGGTGCATCCTGCAGCATCCATGTGAATATCTGTGGAAGCAAACGCAGCTGTTGACGAGCAGTTTACTGCTCGGTTAGTAAATATGCCGCTCAGCCATTAGATTAGGACCAGTGACAGGTGAAGACAGTAACATTATCTCGTTACAATGGCTGCACCTGTCATTGGGTGGGATACATTAGGCATCTAGAAAGAGGCAATTATGAAAGCTAGACAACTGTGTTAGAGCAACTTCAGGTTCCCAGTGCGCAGAAGGTGGTACGTGCAAAATGTTGTCAATGGAAGGACAACCGATGAACCGGTGGAAGAGCCATATGGGTGCCCTCAAGGGTCATTTGATGCACATGAGGAGCAAAAGGCTGGCAGGTCCCACAGGAGGACATTGCTAAACTTTGTTGCAGAACAATTCAATCCCATCATGTAAATGGTATTCCCTAGTGGCTTTCAGCAGGATGATGAGCTCTGCCACGCGGCAAAAAAATGGTTCAGAAATGGTTTGCTAACGTCTCAGTGCCAGATGTCACAGCACACCTTCAGCGGTCTAGCGGAGTCCATTACTCAACAGGTCATTCCTGTTTTAAGTCGCTTTCACACCAGAGCTGTTTGGTCCACTTTAAACGGACCAGAGTTCGTTTCCTCGGATAGTCCGCTTCATTTGGGCAGGTGTGATAGCTCATTCGAAGTCTGGTGCAGCCCAAACAAGCGAACTCTGGTCCGGCTCATACGCAGTGTGAAAGCTCAAACACAGGACCAAATGTACTTAGTAACGCTATACGTAGTGCACGTAGGGTGAAGGAAGTACAGCGCACACTGCAAACCAAAACAAACATGGGCGAGGGAGGGATTCCCCCTCCTGCTTCTTCCAATCGACGCGCGGGAGACCTACGCACCAGGTCGTTATAATGTTATGGCCGATTAAACACTCACACAGTACGAAGTGTTTGCTCTGGACTTTCACGTTAATTATTTTACTCTTTCGGCGTCTCACCCCCTCAAAGACGTTTGATCTGTCGGACACATCCTCCGTGTCTATTTGTTCTCACAAATTTGGAAAATGGGCCTGATCCAGATACAAACTGTGGCTCCTTAGTCTAGACTATTAATTGATATAAATATTTATGTTTGTTTTGCGAGGTGTGGCGAGCTGCGTTTCTCTGCATTGACACTCGACGTCTTTGCTGTAGCTTGGCCTCACAGCTAATCAAACATCGCTGCAGCTTCACAGGAGTGTTTTGGGCATCCACCTTATTTTGTTTTTTGTGTACTTGTCCTACAGAGGTTGCATTGGGTCAGGCGCAATCTGGTCTTCAAAGAGCTGACCAATGGAAGGGGTGCTGGAGTGGGAGATTCTGTGTATATATTTATATATATATAAATAAGTGTAGGTGTGTGTGTGTGTGTGCACAATTATGCTACTCTGCTTCTGTTCTCAGATCGAATGCCAACAAAAGCAACTCTTGAAATTTGAAGTGGGAGAACTTCCAGCCCTTTTCACAATCTGATGTTTGCTTTGCAACACAGTGCTGCATTTCATTCATGTAAGGTGAACAGATTTCTCACCAAGCTCCAGGAGTGAGGCAGCAGGGATCTTTAGAGTTGGCTGGATATGATCTTATGCAAAATGATTGCACACTAACAGACAGAATATTTTATCCAGTTCATGAAGACTCTTTCCCTAGAATGTCTTTTAGTCTCTGAGATAGTGTCACACCGTGCAAATATCTATTCCATAAACTCTTCAAATGATCGAGTGCCTATTCCTGGCTATGTGTCAACTTCCTACTTTAGTCGTAATTTGAAAATCACACAGGAAAAATCTCCAATTTGGATGGCTTCGAGAAAAGTAAACCCTTCAAAAGAAAAGACATTGGCACATAAAATAATAACGTCTGACAGAGTCCTTCGGTGAAAAGCCGCAATTGGGATAATTGCAGTGACGAGCATGTGAAATTCTCCTTCTCCAGTGCATCCAGAAAATTCCACCTCGACCAGCGTTACCCCAGCCTGAAGCTGATTATTCCATCGTAGTCCATCTCCACACAACTTTGTCAGCGGCTTGTGTTACTTTGCTTTACTTGCTTTCCACTGTGGTCGAGGTGGAGGCAATATTTTCAGGTTTAAAATGCGGAGCATCTAGAAAAGTTTAAACTTCCTCACACTCTAGGAATAAAAAAGTCTGCCATGACAGGTGATGGGTCTCTGAGAAGGAGCATTCATCAGATTATATTAAATGTTCAAATAAGATGATAATCCCCCCCGATATTTTGCTGCTTCACCAAGTCGGTGTCCCTCACAACCACAAGCCTTCCGTCTAACGTCTGGACTCCGTGCCAATCACTTGGAGGCAGTGCCAGGTTGGGGTCTGGGAAATCTAAACATCCCAATTAAGGTTCAAAGTTGTCCAAAAATTCCAGTCCATGGCACCAACCCTTTGAGATGTGTTTTTTTTTTCAACGTCGACCACTGAAAACAGTAAATCTGCTTTGAGTAAATATGCTGTGGTACTAAGTCAGTCCTCAAACTTGAAAAGAAACCAGTTCCTGAGTATCCACACATTCCAAATCAAAGTCTATAGTACTACAGTATATTGAGCAGATGGAGGTGGCAAATAAATAATATTACGAGAGTAGGAGTTTTATTAATGTGTACTTAAAACGGCTGGTAATAACAATCCAATTCTTAATGGTATGATTATTTTCGGCTAATGTAGCGAAAGACATTGAGAATGGCATTTGAACTATCAGGACTATTACACAGCATTCAGAGTTTCTTCAGCCAGGGGTTTCAACTTTTTTTTTAAAAAGTACTGAAGTGTCACTGAAAGGATTTGCGACTAAGAACTCGAGACTGCTGAGCCACGGCTTTAATACATCAAATTACTCCAGAGGTATTTGTCACCGGAAGACGATTAAGCAAATTAGGATTTAGAGTTGACACCCAGTCTAAAGAGCTCAGAATGACAAGATTCGGTCAGGCAGAATGAGTAGCAGGCAGCTAACACAAGGCGTCATTAAACAAGTCACATTAAACTATTTGAAATGAGATGCACAACAGCAATTCTTAGATTGCTATAAATGACAAGTTAATTAAAATCAATGCCACAATAGTCGTTGACTAGCGACCGCAACTATATTTCACAAAGCTCAACTCTCAACTCGCCCTGCGATGAGCTGGCGGCTTGTCCAGGGAGTACCCCGCCTCTCACCGCAGGGATAGGCTCCTGCGACCTGCGGTTCAGTAAATGAATGAATAAATGAATAAATGAACCATCAAGAAGGATCAGAATTTATTGTTAAAATCAAGGTGTTTATTCATACAGCAATTGTCGCCCAGGCATCCCGGCTTTATGGCTGAGCTGAGAAGGTCATACGGAGGCAAATTGAAATGTAATCCGAAATAATAAATCCAGACCTATGAATCGATGCCTTCAAAGCAAGAATGTTGATGGCCTGTTTAAGGGATGTCAGCCATAATGCTCCCGTCCCCCCCAATTAAACATTTGAAGTCGGACTTGAAAATTGCTGCAGAGTCATGAGCCCTAATTAATTTGTGAGAGGGAAAGACAGAACCCAACTTGTCCCAAAAGAGCAAGCACTTTTGCAATGGAGGCAAGGAAAAACGTCCCTTTAACAGGCAGAAACCTTGGACAGAACCCAATGCTCATAGTGGGCAGTCATCGGTCTTGATTGGTTGGGTTGAGAGAGAGAAAGAGAGAGCGACAAGGACAGTCAAAAACAAAGAGAGGGGGAGAGAGTGATAGAGAGACAGAGAGAACAGGAGTAGACGCAAGCATAATGTATTTACAATACATCCAATGGTTCACTGCTGAGCAAACAACTGAAGGTCTTCGCTGAATCCTTGATGTTTATTTAATACTTTAGACATGAGTGATTAAAGTGAAATCAATTAAATGAAATTATAAAAGAACACACTCAGCAATATGTATATAAGGAGTGACACAGGTTACAATGATTCCAGAAAGGGGGGGGGGGGGGGGGGGTGTCTAGTATATTTGTGACACGCCTGTCCTGACTGCTGTGGTGGCTTTAACAGCCGAAGTCTCCCTGCGTATCATTTACTCCACGCATCTACTCGCACAGGGACGGGGAGGCCAGGCCGGATTCCACCGCGAGTCCCTGGATATTAGTTTCATATCATAGATAACACGCAAACACAAAGGAGAGAAGAAGCCAGACAGCGAGGAGGGCAGGCTCGAGAGAGAGGACAGACGCCACAGTCGGCGAAATGAGACTTTGAAACAGAATCAAAATCAATCGTGTGTGTGTGTGTGTGGGGGGGGGATTATGGTGTATTTTAACTGAGCTGGCCTCAGTCTCTACATTGATGACGTCCGATCGGTTTACTTTAATTAGTGGAATTTCGGGGGGAACAAATCAAAACGGCTGCAGGAACAAATAGTGCAAATGGGTTCCTTTTTAAAGGCTGGTGTCTTCACTATTTGATGGTCGAATTTTTGAAGTTAAAATTAACATAGCCTGCCTACGATGTTTAAAAGACTGAAAACATAAAAAAAAAGTATATTGGAGGCGCAGAAGATGCAAGCAACAAATAATAGTATCCTAATAGTAAGCCTTGAATTTGTTAGAATAGGTCATGCAAATAGTGTCGACAGAGAAAACATATTATGCCAATATAAGGAGAGTGGGCTGCTATGCAGATGGAGATAATGAGCTGGAGGGGGGGGCAGCATGACTTCACTCCTCTGGCTCTGGGATGGGAACAAATGGAGCCTCACTGGGTAATTAAGAGACACCCAGGCCTCACTAGGATATGCCAGGCAAATGGGAGAGAGGGAGGAGAAAGGGAAAGAGGGATTGAGAATGCAACCCTATTGTGTTTCATGGAGGGATTTGGACAGTGAGGCACTAGTCTTGCGGTCTGTCCTAAGGCCATGCTTTAGGCTCTGGTTACAACACCTGCCTCCAGCCACCCCCCCATCTGACTGTCCCAACAGCCCCCCTACCTCTGACCCACTACCACTGAAATATGTTATCGTTTGAGTCCCCGTGCAAGGAAATGTGTGTGAAAGGCCATTTTCTCCAGCCCATGCTAATTGTGTAATTGTGCCCAGTGACAACATGACGCCGTATACTGTGTGTCGCCGAGGACCAGATGACACTGGCATGGCAGCGAGGGTTCTGTTCCAGCTGATGTAATAGCGCCTGATTGAGCTGCTGGTTGGATCACAGTATTTACGCTGAGGTCATTGCCTTATGAGCTGTAAAATTAAGACTCTGATTTCCAACAGAATACTTATGTGTCTGCGCGTGTCGGACGGTATATTTTGCATGTTTGCACGTGTGCATTTTGGGTTCTCACGAGACATCGGTTATACATGCGTGCAAAAATGTACATCTTAACAATGTGTGTGCACTCATAGGAGTCAAAAATATTTATGTATTTAGCAGAGGCAGTATTTATAGCAGGAAATGTAGATGGATTCTTGGTCTACTTTCTCACCCTCCCGCGGAGCCTCCTGTCTCCCAGTGGAGTTATGGTCTGTCTATCTATGCGGATACTCAGGACACTAACGCATATTTGCACAGCACACAGAATTCACATATATATTCTGTATTTGACCACTTCAAATAAATGGCAAACTTTTTTCTTTGTGTTCATTTCCTTTAATAAGGTCTGTCTGTTGACACCTTAATTCTGCACGTCCATTGTTGCCTGATATGCTCCAACGACGTGGCACCATATCCGTGAATTTAGATAAATAACTGTTGACGAACAATAAAAATAACACACGTCCATCCTCACTTTATTCTCCTAGATGTGGATCTGTTAGTCTGCAAGCACCAGGGTCCGTCCTGCTGCACCCGGAAGACGGAAGAGAGCTACCAGTTTGCTGTAAAGAGGGAAACCCTCCATGACATTCACTCCTACAGCTATGAGCTGGAGCACCTTCTCTCTGGCCACTCAGACGCCTTCCATGGTAAGTACCGGGGCAAAAAACAAACAAACAAATGGGGATGAGATGTTTCAGTTCAGCGAGTCTGGTATGGCTGCAGCAGACTTTACACCCCTCAATATTTAATTAAAGGTTTGACATGAGCTTGAAACTCAAATCCAGATTCAGTAATATGAAATAAATAAAATAATATTGTGTCGGTGTGCTGGCTGGGCAAAAATATTTATTTTGTCCAGTGTTTGGGGTAAAAAAAAAAGTTTGTACTTCTGGATAGCTTACACACAGCGATGTGTGCAGCTCAGAAAAACGGGCAAGGCTTCAATCCCCCCCTCCCCTCCTCTTCCCTTCTTCTGTGGGTTTGGCAGCAAAAGAGACTGCAGAGAAAGATCAGTCGGGGTAAACTGGAAGTCGAGGGTACAGAGGCCCTTTTCTTCAACTGGTGAAAGTTGTCTGCTTCGTTGTTATCTCATCTTCCTCACGGGACGAGGAGTTACTGAAAGCCGTGGCGAAATTAGTTGCAAACAACCTGCGCATGGCAATTGTTTTTTTTTAATGTTTTGTTTTCGTGTTGTTTGTTTAGGTGGTTACTTTTTAATTCCGTTGCATTGCTTCTTCGGTAGCCTGGTCAGTTCAGATGTTTGAATTCCGGATAAACAAGACTCTGCTGTAGATACAAAGACTGATTCAGAGAGTGTTTGCCTGCCAAAGGGTTTTGTACTTCACCCAAGTAAATCTTGCAGTGCACCACTTGCCCAATCTTGCCCTTCTTTTTCTGGAAATTGCAAAGTCTTTTCAATGTCAGTTTCAGAAACTGATTAAAAAAATATAAAATCCGTCCTGAAAACCTCAAAAACAGTGCAACAATGTGGGAGACATGCGTTGGATGTTGTCTTATACGCTTTTGGTTCCATACAATTACATTGTGTAAGACAAGGAGTGTGCTGAGACGCCATGTTGGCCAGGTCCCGTATAATGATGGATGCACTGGTCTCGCAGTCCAATATGGAAAACCACATCATATGCAAAAGAAGAGAGAGAGAGCATAAATGTATTTAGAGAACTCTCGTGGAGAAATTTCTCATTTTCAGACACGGATTTGGAAGCGATTCCTGTAATGTTAAGTTGTAAATGTCATCTGAACAGAATATATTACTGTCACGGTGCTCAGTGTCCTACATCACCACACCACCGTGTTCTCTTCAAGCGTATTTCTGCAGGGGTAAAGACAGAACGCTGGAGATAAGCCCGTGCAGTTGTTTTATACATGACTGGAAGTTACTGTGTTTCAGCAGCGTTCCTGGGAATCGTCAGTCTCATCATCATTAAGATTGTTCCCTTCTTACCTAATGCATCTCATGTCTGGAGGACGAAGGTCAGGTGTTCCACATGTCCAGAAAAGGCCGAGACGGAGAGCAACAATGCAATAACAATGGAAAGTGGAATATGGTGGCGCTGAAAATCATGATGTCACTTGCCCTCGATTTGCAAGGCCTTCTAAGGACAGTCTCTGTGCTGTCTGAATGCCTCAAGCGGAATGTGAAGTAGCAAGAGGCTCATATACCGCATGAAGTAATTAGAATATGAGTTTGGCTGACGCTGCCGGTGCTGTTATTCACACACACAGGGCGGCGGGGAATTGTTTTGCGGGCGGTTTTCTTCTTTTCTGCCGTTTCGTTTGCGGCGTGTCTGATGCATCGCATGCAGCTGGCGACACAGCCAGTTGCATTCTGGTTCAAGACTCATCTGCTGCTAATCGGTGTTTGTTCCTTAATTGTTTCATGATGATCCGGCACTGTTTCCATCAGCCTGTCATTTAAGTCTTTACTGTTAACCCCGAGAACGACAAGCCTGGTGTGTGTTTTCCTTATTCACTGTCACGTTATGGCTTTAAATCATGATCCCTTCTGCTTGTTGCAAAAGGGTTGAACAAAATGACATTACAAAGAAAAGTGTGTACTTGTTTCCAGTATGTTTAAGGCGTGTGTTTGCATGTGTGTGTGTGTGTGTGTCCCTGTGTTTTCTTTGGCCTGCCATTGTTTGCACAGCCCTGAATGCCCTACTGTGCTTTGCAACGTGTAGGAGTTGTCATGTCATGAGCATGACCCCGTAAATACAGACCACATGTCTGGATGCTGAGAAGTTCCTACCTCAAGCCATTCTGATATTCTCTTTATTTTTTAATGCATTTTGCTGTTTGCTTAATAAATGAAAATGAAAGTAAGTGAAATCATATTTCCCCAGAGTTGATTTGTAATGGGTGTTTGGGCTTGATGGTTGTGTTGTCAACCATTCTATACGCTTAAATGTCTCCGTCAACATTTACATAATGCTGTACTTCCTGTATGTCGACGTCGATGCTACCACAGGAACGCAGTGAGGTGTGAAAAGCTTTTGACAGCGACAAATATTGTACCGACCAGGGGAGGTTGTTTTAATGTACCTGGTAAGTACAAATCAACAAAAGTGGAGGTAATGATGTCATTGGCGGTGTTCTATGAGACGTTAAGGCCTAATGAGACTTGCGGAATTTGCCCCACACTTTCTTTTACTTTTTTTCCTTGGATATGTATATATGTATTCTTATATATGTATACTTGCGTACTACATAACCTTAACTCTGCCAGCTCCAATAAGACTTCATCTAAATACCATGCCGAGTTCATGCACTCGTGCAATCCAATTTGCGTGTATGTACATGTGTATGACAGGAGGAGATGATGAGCAAAGAGAATAAGTATCTGGGTCTACTTTAAACTCACACTGCTGGTGAGCAGATGTCAAGAAAGAGCTGACACTTTCAATCACTGGTGTCATCGATACGCGGCTGACGTGGCTGACAGTTTAAGACCATGACATCTGTGTTTATATGTGTGTGCGCGTGCGTGGGTGTGTGTGTCTGATATTTTAACATTTTCTACACACACATCTTGATGACTAAGTGTGTGTGTGTTTGTATGCCAAAGACGTGAGCATGCACAATATTTATTACCCCCGTGCAAGTGAGCATAACCATCTCAGAGCTCGAGTTCTCCTTGCAGGAGCCGAGACATTCTCTTCAGCGAAATGAAGATTCTCCTGGCCCAGATGGCTCGCTGTCATCATCGACTATGCATCACACTATAAACTTAAGGTGCCCTTCAAAGGAGATGCAGATGGAACAGCAAGAAGAGAGAGAGAGAGAGAAGTCTCATCCTCAGAGAACTCCATCGATCTCCTTGTTCCTGGAGTCTGAATGCTCATGAGAGTTTGTGTGGCAATCAAAATTACGACGATGTCAGAAGAAGAATCAGAGAATTGAGGGCTGTTTGTTTGTTGTCCTGTCACAGCTTGTGTCTGTTTGTCCCCCCCCCCCCCCCCCCAAGATTTCACAGGTTGTTGAATTCAACCAACTGTGACCATCTCTGTAGCCCGCGGGATGTCCCTTCGCGCCATAATTGCTTACTCAGAGACAGAAGAGAGTATTTTTTATTTATTTTTACTATATCTGTTGATTTTTGCATCCTTATACCCGAAACAGACAGATGAGGATATCTAACCCACAACCTTGTTATTTGGTAAATAACCCCTGAGGAAAATTTCCACTTTGACTGTCAGAATTATCTTGGTTGGCAAAACAACACAGCTTAGGCAAAATCAACTTTCATTTTTTTTTATTAGACAGCGATGAATAATGTGTTATGAGTGTGTGCATGTGTGTGTGTGTAAGCAATAGCATTGATGAATCGCTTGACTCTTGCGTCGCTCTATTTCCCTGTGATCTTTGCAGCCCGTCCTCGCTCACATCATCTTGTTCCCCCCTCCCTCCTAATGACTGCATGTATTTTTCTCTGCAGATGTTTTGACCGACAGCATTATTACTCTAGAGGCTGATGCTTGGACACAGGAAGACATTGCGCCGCGCAATGAGCTCATGTTCAAATTAGAGAGGATATCCGGAATCCATCTCTACATGTCTCGTTTAATCTTACAGGGTGGAGGGGAAATGTGTTTATGAAACTCATAGAGGAGGGAATACATAAAGTTTTCTAGCTGAGCGTGAGTGTGTGTGTGTGTGTGCAATGCATGTATTTGTATTTTAACTGTACCTTCAAGACTGGAGAGTCTGCATGACATAAGGGCAGGATGCGTTTCCCTCACGGTGCACACGACTCCGGCAAGTATAGAAAAAAGGGGGAAAGAACAAAGGGAAGGAAGGAAAGGTGGCTGGGGGGGGCTCAAAGCTTCTCACTGTAATAAAATCACACCCAAAGCTTCCCTAATGAACTCTGCTTTTCATTTGCCCTTCTCACCTCAGCACGCATGTGTGAGATAGCAGAGGGAGTGGGGAGTTGGCTTTAGAGAGTTGAAAACGAGGTAAAGGGCATAGCCGATTGTTAGTCTCTGTGAAAGCGTGCTCGGGTGTGAGTACATGTGGTTCAGGTGTTTGTGTTGCGGTCGACACTTAAAGACCGTTCAGGCCATTGCCCCGTGCGATTCACTGCATTCTGCGGCTCTCTTATACTTTCCACTCTGTCCTCTTGGGGTGTCTCTCCGTCTGTGGGTCCTATACTTTGTCAGCAGCGGTTGCTTTGACGAGAGCATGCTGGGTCTATAGGTGGGCAGCGGTCCAGCTTCTTGCCTGATGTGCATGTGCATTTGCAGGGAACCCTGGTGTCTCACTGATACCCCAGCTGCCAATAATGCGCACCACATAATGAAATCATAAACGCAAGCTTTTTTTCCTCTCCACCCGAGTCTTGTTCACCAGCCATCCATGCTCCCTAATATCACATCCGATGCCTAAACAAACATGAGGTCAGTGTGGATTAGCTTCCCGCCAGCCGCCTCAGTCAAATATGCCTTGATTTCTCGCCCAAACAGTCTCTTCACTTATTTTTCTGATGACTTTATATGTGTTATTTCTGACGCTGTCTTTTAGGAAGACTTAAACAACACCCTTGGTGTAGACTATAAGCTTCATCAGTCTCACTATGATCGTGCGAGCACACTAAGCTTGATGTCCAGGAAATGTCAGACAAAGTCCTGCCTCACGAGGTTCTCCTCTGTCCAAGAGAATTTGGATTTTTTGGAAAACAATCTGTCTCATGGGCTGATGGGATTTGTGCTCTACTGCTGCTGATTGGTCCAGCCTGGCCTTTTCCTGTGTCCTGTCTGACTCCGCTGCGCCCGTCATTCCCAGACTTATCCCCACAAGTCATAAAATATATGAATGTGTGTCTTTTGTGTGTGCCTGTCTCTGCGTATACGTTTGAGATATTGTGTGCGTACATGTCCATGGAGAGCAGTCAAAATCACTTTACAAAAAAAAAATCTCAAAATTGGAAGACTGGTTCCTTTTACGAGAAGCCTTTCACATTTTTTGCATTAATGAAAAGAGATTTTGAGAACAGGAAAGAGTTAATGGTAGATTTTGGTCAAAGTCCACCATAAATCATGGAGTAAGATATTGTGCAGAGGAATAAAGGGGTTGCAAATTGTACATTTACCAGACTTGTATGTCAGTAAGGGAGCGCCGCTTCCATCGCACACCTATGGGAGATCAGGGCGTGTGCTTAATATGTGTTTTCGATGTAATTGCATGAGCATTGACATGTTCTTGTCCCTGTGTTGTGACTCACACTGTTGCTTAAGCCCAAAGTAGTTTGGAATTGGCTGTCGCTCACATACACACACATTGGGAGTCAACTCCCTGTGTTGGACACTCCTCTGCTTCCTGTGCAGCTCAACGGCTCCTAACGTGCCATTAACGAGTCCCCACAGTGGAATTCAAACACTGATCCTCCAATCATTCATCCTTTTTAGTGCAGAAGAGAAACTACAAAAAAAAAACAAACAAGAGTACTGGATATGCAAACTAAATGTCGTTCAGAGTTTGATCCGTGATGGATTATGATACCTGCCGTACTGTCCACCAGAATAAAAGTGGGTTTATATTGTTCCTGCTCCTAAATCAGCCACCAGCCCACTCTGGAGACTGCCAGCAAACTCTTAATACTTCATCTGTTTTCAGAAATATGATGTAATTTGTCCTTTACAAATATATTTGCACATTCATCTTGAATATTTAGTCCTTTCCTTTTGTTCCTTTAAATCTTTTGTTTTATTTTGTAATGGCATGAAGCTCCTGGGCTTAGAATTCATCAAACAGTATAGCTTTGTCCTATAATTGAAAAGAAAAGAAATCAAGTGACCCTCTGTACTTGTTAATGAAGCTGAAAAATCAAAACACCTGCTTAGAGAAGTGGAACATTCTGAATTGGACTCCCTTTCATCTTGGATTCCTTTCACACCTCAGTCCGAGCGTCTGTTTCATGTTAATCCCTTTTTAGCCTCTGTGTTTTCTTTGTTTTCATCAAAACATGGAATCTCGTTCTCTTTTTATGTCTGGTTCTAATCAGTTTTGACTGCTTAATATTGAACTTTTAAATGGGAAAAACACAGATTTTTCATTATTTATGTTCAGATTTTTGGACGCTAAGCCTCGGTTCAAATTAGATTCGGTTCGTAATGTTTCAATCTGCAGTCATATATAAACTACTAGCAGCGGATTTCCTTTGCATGGGAAGTACATCTTTCTTATGCAGCTGTCTTTCCTGCTTGAGTTCTTTTTTTTGCGGGGGGGGGGGGGGGGGGGGGGGGGGTATTTATTTACTACCTTTCTTCAAACTGCAGATCAAAACAGTGTCTCACATGCAGCTGAATCTCTGTGGCAAAATGTGTGTATAACAGTCCCTATAAAAAAAGCAGAAAGAGTCAGGAGTCATACCTGCTTGTGTAAAATGCAGAAGTCATTAATACTGAGTGCAAATGTTTGTTTTTGTTCCTGCTCTTGTAAACCAAAAGGGATGCAGTGATTTATATACTGGCAAACAAATAGTCTCTATAGACTGTGCCCCTCTTAACGCTTAGGACCAGAGGTGCTGTCCATCAGTCTGTCAGCAGTCTGCCCTCAGGCTGCCCGTCCGTCTCTGCCCTTTATGGCAAAAGCCATTTGAACAACCCTTCCCTCAGCCCCCTCACGCACTGCCCCCGTACCCAGTCTCCTCTGTCCCTGTCCTTCTCTCATCTGCTCATTCCCCAGCCTTCGATCATGTTTCCCTACTTTGGCCTAAGCAGAGAACCCCCCCCCCCCCCCCACCCCACCCCTCAATCACATTACAGAACACCACACCAAAAGCCACTGGCATCTGTGGAATTGTTTGTGTTTCAGGGTTTTGATAAAAGCTTGGCTGTCTTTTGCAATTAGCAGAAAGCTGATGGAGAGATGGGAAACTTGCCTCCTCATTCACCACATCCTCCTTAAGCATGTTATCCCACCTGTTACCCAAGCAAATGAAGATTTGGGTCAAGGTTTTTTTTTTACGAAAAAGATTTAAAGTGTGGTTCTAAGGAGCATGTGGAGTCACGCAGATGTTGGAAAAAAAAGTGCAGTTTTGTAATCTGTGCAGGTTGAATTGCGCAAACAGGAAGTCTGCACTTCTTGTCCAGCTTTCTGTTGATGTGATTTTTTTGTGGCACATATAGGTATCATGAATCAACAGATTGCGTCATCGATTTATTAATAGTTTATTGCCATTAAATGGTTTGCTGAAAGGTTAGAGGCTGGGAGATTGTATGACATCGCAGCTCTCCCATGTAACCTAAGATGAGCGGTGCAGAGTGGGAGATGGCCCTGTGTACAGTATTGCTACTAATTAAAACAAGGATATGTAATCTACACGTGTCACTATGTCATATATCCGTGTGGTGACCTGTCTGAAACCCAAGCGTCTGGTGGGATTAAAATGCTTTGCCTGTGAAGACGGTTGGTCAGGTCCATTTGGGACTGAGTGCCAAGATAGGACAGGGCCATGTGCTATGAGAACAGTGTCCCCTCCTTCATTATTACAATATTGCTGCGTTTTACCAGAGCATACATGAGCACACACAATCATAAACCCACCGACATACACACATACGGAAGAAATCATGTAGACAGACTTCCATCAATTTCAGTTATGACATAAACCCTAATAGCAGTGGCGAATCAGCAGGGCCAAAAATAGGGAGAAAGGTGTGACATTTTGACCAAATATGGGCGTGGCCTTCAATCTGATTGGATTGTTGCTGTTAAGGTTGACAATTTTACTCTAGTTGCAACTCAGTTGCATCAAGTGGACCCGCCAAATCTTAAAACTGTTTCTTCTGCAAATCCCGAGTGAACTTCAGTCCGATGTTGACGCTCCCGCAGAAAGTAAAGGGGGAATAACTCCTTATGATTAAACCCAGTGATCTCAGACTGTTGTCCTTCCCACAGCATTGAGGGAAGGATATGGCCTCGTTTCCCAGATACATATATCTGGAGTTTAGGTCACTGTAGGACAAAGGCCTCCTCTGCTGCTTCTGTATCGGTCCCAAGACATTGTTTATTTCAAGCAGAGTCCAGGTCTGATTGCCTGCCCCCCCCCCACAGAGCCACAAACAAAGCAGGCCTGTTCATTTTCTCCTGTATATAGTTAGCCGGGCAATTATGTGTTTTGAATTTTATCTTCAGTGGAAGTTAAAGATAATTGCTTCATGCAAAATAACCTCAATCCAACCAGACATAATTTCACAAGAAACTTGCTGAGGGTAGCGTGGTAATGATAGCCACCCATCATTCTACGACTGAATGGAGTGTGGTCGAAGTCAGATTCAGCCACAGCGGTCACACAGAGCAACCAAACCCAATTGACTATTATACTAGTGTAATTAGGACTTGAAAACGTCTGGTTTCTTGTTTTCTCTTATCACCCGACTTCCCGGCGTTGGGAAGTGCAGAATAAACCACAGCAATTGCTTTTGATTTATCACAGAAAGGCAACCAGGATACATTTGATTTTGGGAGGGAACACGATGGAGAAGAGAGAGTAACTGATGCTGAATGAATGGAAACATGGAGAATTAAGTAAAGTCAACCCCCCCCCCCCCCACACACACACTTTTCTACTCTCAGAGAAAGACATGTTTGAAGTAACAACCACGAAGAGTCCTGGTAGTGCTCCGGACCACGGGGCCAACTGGATCCAGATGTCAGGAGTCCAGTTGTACAGTAGTTTGTTTTCCTTGCTCAAACGTTCAATTGCTTCTTTCCATTTCCTCCAACGTTCTCTCACAGGCATTGCAAGTAAAACACTAAATGGAACTTTGGACCATTTCTATCATCTTCTTTCTTGGCTTTTTTTGTTGACTAGTAAAATTTTGGTTTGCCCCCACCATGTCCGACAGAGAGTAATATTAAACCATGGTATTTTTGAAGATAGTAATTTTATAATAACATTATGTAATGTCATGTAACCTTAGCCTGTGGGCACATCATCTTGCGGTATACATTTCTCACGGCTGTTGAGTTGAGCCTTGTGGCCTGACTTGCAAGCACAGAAGAAGACCTCACACTGGCACCGACTCTGCAGCGCCACAGGCTTAAAAGACACTGACGCGGCCAATCCAATGCCTCTCAGTCTGTTTCTGGCTGAACATCTCTGAATGTCTGACTTCGTTCAACCAACAGTCAAACTCAATCACCTCGACATCGCATTTCCGTAAGATTGTTTTCTGAAATGTCAGTTATCGAGAACTGACAAAAATGCAATTTTGATCTCATCACATTTGGTTGCAGGATTCCTCAAATCACCCCTCAAAAACAAACTCCAGGTTTAGTTTGACGAATAGCTTTTGTCTTTTTTTATTTTAAAATCACAGCATTCGGCTGCAGTATTCCGTTATATCGGCTGCCTTGGCACACGCCGCTTTTGCTTCAAACTCTACTTTGCAGCATGGCTTGCCATCACTTGGCAGGCAGGCTTCTGCTTCCCTCTCTGTCCTGGGATTCGGCGTAATCAAATCAGCAGACTGCACCCGGTGCTGCAAGGTATGATTGGTCAGGTCAGCTGCAGATGGTTCCATCAGCAGAGCCAGTTCTGGTCCTGTCCGTTGATCTGTTTTACAATCAAGTGCAGGAACGGCTCTGATAATGACGGTGGTGTTTTCTCTTGCGTTACAAATGAGTTTTGCCTTTAATAGCCGGCGGGGAGTCCCCGCGTGTCACCAACAGCGTTCATATTAGTGCAGCTGTTGAGGAGGACATGGCTGTTGTTATCCTTCTGTCTGTGAGCTGGGAGGGGCTGGACACACACACAGGCAGACACACTCATTTGGAAGCAATCGCTATTGTGAGAAAGATTATAGCCAGGTTCTTTTATGAATGAATTGATAATCGTCAGGCAACCAGATTTTGAAAGCCTTTACGCACAGAGCTTGATTCAATAGGTGTTTTGTATAAGCAGGCTTGATCGTCACTGTGAACTTACATGTATTTTTTTCCAAGTGTGTGTGTGTGTGTGTGTACGTTTGGTCTGGTGGGGGTGTGTTGGCACCCTCGTTCTCCTGTCTCAATTTCTGTACAGTTGCTACTCCTCCTTCATGTCCTGGCATGTTTTAAAGCTGACATCACACCCCAGAGGAGAGCGTGGTGTCCAGGACACGCATATACAAACACACACACATACAAGCAGCACATACACATGCGTGCATGCAGTGGAGAATGCGCGGAGAGTCGATGGTTACAAGATTAAGTGGACGAGTGGTGAAGGACATAGGAGGGATAAGCGAGGCCGTATGATGGACGTGACCTGGTGCGTTTCCATGTGGAAGATGATCCGTTTTCCCATTTCGTTTTTTGATCAAATCTTCGTTTGCATACATTTCTAGACGTTACTGCACAGCAACAGTGTAGTTGTGGCTCAACAACAAACTACGTCAGCGAGCAGTGAAATATGGATAGGCAAAGTGGTAAATCGTTGCAAAAGGAAAAAAATAATAAAAAAATGAACTGAGAAAACAGCGGAAGCGTTTTTCAAATGCCCTTTTCCCTCTTCCCTGCTCGACTCTAAGAGCACAGAGCTCTAACACTTTGCTTCTTGCAAGACGTGGCATTTCACGTCTTGCATTATGTCATTAGGAAAATGACATAATGACTTAAGAATTGGACGACACATCTGTTGTCTCCCTCTGTGTGTGTGTGTGTGTGTGTGTATCTGGAATAAACACTTCCACCAAAGAAAATACATTCTGTCTGCTGCTGTTGATCATATCGGGCCGACTCTCAAGGCTTTCTCTCTCTCTCTCGTTTATGTTCCGTCTCTCTGTCTCTCCCCATGCAGACAAAGTGAGAACGGGATAGAGACATTCTGTCCACGTAAGAAACAAGCTGTGTGGTCATTATTTCAAACACAATGGTATCCAACCACATTATGAGGAAATGTAAAACTTGTTGTTTCACAGCCCACTGTGGCGCTACACACAAACCGGACTTCGCTGGTTAGGCGTTGGGGTTTGGACGTGTTTGCAGCTTGTAGATCATGTCATCACAATTTTTCTGTTCATCTCATATTAACTGTAATCTGCCCGTAGCTTTCTTTCCAACTCTTACCGCTGTTTTTTTTTGTTTGTTGTTGCTCTCCTTACAGACATGTTCCAGTATCTCCTATCCTTCTCTCAGGGTCACCTGAGTTCTCTGATGGAGGGAACCTACTCGTCCCTGTCCCGCCAGGCCCTGCCCCATGTTAATCAGCTGTTCTCCTCACTCTCCCTCTACCTACGGGGGGCCAACATCTCTGTGGAGGCGTCGGTGCACAAATTCTTCAACAACCTATTCCCGCTCGTCTACACTCGGCTCATCAATCCAGGGATTGAGGGCAACATAAGGATCGGTAGCGACATGGGTGACTGTCTTCGCATGATCCGACAGGACGTCAACTCTTTTGGGCCTCATCCAGCCACCATGGCCCAAGAGCTGGCCGAGGCGTTGGGAGCTGGGCGACAACTCGGCCTGGCCTTGGAGCAGGGCCTGGAGGTGATGAATGCCACCGAACATGTCAGTCTGAGCAAGGAGTGTGCGAAGGGCCTGACGAAGATGGTGTACTGCTCCCACTGCAGAGGCTTGACGCTGATCAAGCCTTGCGTGGGCTACTGCCTGAACGTGATGCGAGGCTGCTTGGCCAGCTTGTCGGAGCTGGATCAGCCTTGGAGGAAGTACACCAGCTTGGTAGAGCAGCTGACCCACGCAATGGCTGGGCACCACAGCATGGAGCTTGCCTTGCTGGGGGTCAGGGGGTACGTTAACGAGGCCTTGCTGTATGCACAACTTCACGGCCCACTCATCACTGTCACGGTGAGTATGCGCTACATCAACATCTTTAATGGTGGGTGAATAAAGCGTCCAAGCCGTTTTTGTGTTTTCATACCTTGGCAACGCCTCGTGTATTGATTGGAAAGCTCTTGCAGGCTGCTTATGGGTCATGAGATATGTTTTTCCATCGAAGGTCCTGCACCATGCTGAAATGTTGACATAGCAGTGAAACTATTTTGAGAAAATAATATTTATTCAAAATAACCCCCCCAAAAGAGGTACGTTACAATTTCCTCAATGACTATAATGACTATATATAACTATTGAAAAAAGTTTATGAAATGGGGATTTTGGTGCACTTGCACTCTGTGAGTTAATACTACCACATGCCCAACACTAAAATATATTGGATATTCACTGATTTAAAAGCACAGTTAATAATTAAATGTTTATAATTCTGCTTTTAAGTTGTCTTCGGCTTGCATTCCTTTTCCTAGACCACATTGAATACAACCAAAAAATAAATTGTCTAAATGCAGTTGACTAATCTTTACCTTCACATTTTAAAGGATTTTTTTACCGGTCAAAATGAAAAGATAAGGCGAAAATGAGAATGTCAAATGTGCTTATACAGTATGTGATTCCCCATCAAATCTCTCTCCTCATCCCTCATTTCTCAACATCCATTACCTTTGCTTTCCTCGAGTAGGTGTCTGCACTTGACCTCCTGTGCTATTCATTTTCTTCCTTCCTTCATTTTCTTATACCCTCCCCCCTCTCCACTTCATTGACTTTTTTCATGATTCATATCCCTCCTAGATCACGCACTCATCAGTTGGACAGTCACTTTCTGTTACATGGATTTGTTGGATGCGGTACCCCCCAGGAGGGAAGAACAATGGTTCAAATGTTGACAGGGTTAGGGTGCAGTTGTTCCCTAATGTCTTTAATGGGACCACTTGCAGACAAGGCCACAGTGGAACGGATGCCAGACCTGGATTGTGACTGTAAGACAACACTGCAACGTGCAAGCTGTTAGTGGATTAAACTTAGACTTGGCATTTTGTTTGTCTAAATGGACAGTAGCAGTCGTCCATAGTACTACTGTAAATTACTGTACTGTAAATTCTCACCACAGACCAGCTATTGCTGTGGTGACTTGGTGAAGAGGCAGTGCTGGCTAGGTAGAACATGCCAGCCCATTTTAGCCCTGTCAAAATTTATTGAGTAACCAGAAGCTTTATTTTTGTTCTATTGGCAAAAGGCCAGTCGCGTATTTCCACCTAAACTCCCGCACTGAGCTACCCTTTCCAGGTCGGCAAAACTGAACTCTTCCCCCGCTTTCAGCTTTCAAAATGACAAAGTACATGTACATCACAGGGATTACTTGCTACAATTTAATTGCTAGCATTAAATTTCAAAGTCGTGGTCCCTGACATTACGGGAAAAGGTGACCACAGTCTCGCACTACACAATGCGTTATACTCCCATCTCCCTCTTATCACTTCACTTCACTTCACTTTTATTGTTTTGTCCCTCGGAGGGCAATTTGGTTTACAGCAGTTCCACACACTTTCTACAACGTTTAAGGGACATGTTGTAAGACAAGAGACAAGAGGGACATGCGAGACAAGATTTCTAAAATTTTAAGAGCAGCATCGTTGTAAAGGTGCATAGTATCCATGATAAAAATAGTGCAAACATGCAAACAGGTTACATCCATACATAAACACAGGCAGGGTCACCTCCTTTCTGTGTCATTCAGGGCCCTGATGCAGAGTGGGACAAAAGAGAACTTGCATCTGTGTGAAATCATTTGTTTGTTTTGAAGCACTTTGTGATCATGAGAATTTCAAGTTTAATTTAGTTTTTTTTAAAAGTTTTTTTATTTGATAATTTCTACCTTCTCTTGATCATCCCACCCCAAATAAGTAAACCACATATAATATGTTTTGCAATTCCATTGGAAAAATGTATGGCAGCAGTAGCAATGGGGATTTCGTGCTATTAAAGAACACCACAGATTGTAAATTAACCCTCACATTAAACACATGGCTGTACATCCAAATGCGTTAATTACATTTCAGCACATGGACAAGCATATGCAGACAGCGAAGGATCGGTTCCCAGGCTTAAAGACAGACCCTAATGCAGCTATGTAGAGAGAGATCCAGCTTGAATTTCGCGTGTGTATGGAACTATGTGCGTGTGTATATGCCTGCGCTTGGTATTCATGGGGTGGCAGGCGATGCTGGAGCAGGGAGTTTGACATGTGGACAAGCGGCACAGAATTAAAAGGAGTCCAGCTAGGCCATACAAACTAGATCCAGCCAGTCGGAAAGAAAACGGCTGGGAGAATAGATTCTGATAAAAGAGCTCGACCCAGCCCGAAGCTGGTGGCTTCCGCTCTCAATCTCATTGCTCCACATGGGCTAGAGTACAAACACGATCATGAAAGTTTACTTACTTACATGCCAGTAAGAATCATAATATGTTTTCATGAAGCCACAATGGTCTGTCGAGGAAAATTGAAGTCGCCAATGCACGAGAACTATACCGCCATAAACCCGCTCCCAGACGTACACCCGGTTTTAAAGGCCCATTATCCTGACTGTGTTTCTGAAAGACTAACAAAGTGCAAATACCTCGCTGAACCGACTGGTTTTTTTTATCATTCATGCTGCATGTGTGAAGTCAAGCACAAAGAAGCAACTCTGCTTTCTTGCAGAGTCAGAATATTACAGAGTTGTTATTAAAGAAATTATTGTGACTGTGTGGTTTTACACTGGGATGTTATCCCAAAACCGTTTTGCGGTCGCTCCCTCGCTGCGTTACGGAGCAACAGACTACACAGAGTCTGCACTATATGTTGTAAATACGTCATATAGGGCAGTGCTGGGGGTCCCGTCACGCGTACGCCACATAAGCAGACACATCGCTTCGTATAGTGGGCAGGTATCAGGTTTGTAGAAGTCCTGGAAGGAGCCTAAATGTGCAGCCCACCCTATGACATTACTGCCAGAATCAGCGCAGCTGAAAGGCAGCCATTGACCGTGGGGCAGCGTGGATAGATTCTGCTTTGGCGTATTCTGGCTCTCATTGAAGTGGCGTGTGAACGAGGGTCAAAGGGAAGTGGTTATGGTTAGGGATATCGGGAAACTCTGGGGCTGGATTAATTCAAATAGACACGAACTGGATTGGATTGGAAAGTATACAGTAAAAGTGGCTGCTCTTATTGGATCCTTGTAAAAGTGCTAGCTTTGCTGTTTTCCCTCTGAATGCAGCTCTAATGTGTCCATCTTAGTGTTTCTCCCGCTAGACCGGACAGCTTCACAGGCCGCAGACTACTGGCTATTGACACGGTCATAAAAATGAGCTAGAGGGGAACTTTATATCTTCTACTTGTTAAAGGAGAGTCTGATGCATGGTAGATATCAAAAGTGTCGGATGTATTGACTTATACCTTCATCCGCTCATTTAGTCACTCAGTCAGTTTCTCACTTAGGCCTGTATAATCTTCTGAGAAAGCAATGACAGTGGTGCAGATTAGTGCAGTTGATTTGTAGATCTACCTTATCCTCTTGTCGGTTTTAGCCCCGCTTCTCATTAGAGTCTTATGGAGGAATGATAATAGCAGCCTGGGCTGTTAGATAATGGAAACAAGGGCCAGCGGGATGACTGGAAGCTTTCCAGTCACCACGGCGGCACCTCACTGCAGTGCCTCACATCGTAAACGCTTTCTTTTTGTTTCTTCTTTTTTTTTTTACTCTATCCCGCAATAAAATAAAGGAATATCAATGGTGTGAATAAAATATCTTTTAGTCACAGCTTTCTATTTTTTGTTCCCTACCCCATTCTCTGCAACCAATTATTTTTATGGTTTCAGAATAGGACTGGGCAATATATTAAAGTGCTCTCTGCACCATGTTGCCATACTGTGGTGCAGAACGTATCAGGCCACTGGGCAATTAAGGGAAACATTGAGCAGAGATCCTGCTAATATAAAGAAAGAAAAGGACTAAATCTGGAGATAGAAAAATTAATTATTGCTTCTGTATGTGTAAATAAGGGATAAACCACGCCACCATTTCTGAGTCCTTAGAAAAATATTTTAGAGCTTGGCCGGAATCTATTTAGCGCTGAAGGATGAATGTTGCTCCACACCATAAAACATGCTCAGTAAGTATGTTGGATTTTTCTAATAACTAAAGCTGTGGATGGATGGATGGATGTCGAACATCCCAGCTGACGTGATGCATGGTCTAAAAAGGGGTAATTTGCTACCTACATCCTTTTATTTCACATCTATGCAAATATCTTCTCACGTTCCTGGATTGACATTAAAAGGCTACAAATTATTGTAAAAATCCGTGAAAAGGGTCTGAAAGGTCAAGTAGACATATATGTGAAGGTCACCAGAAGTTAAAAGCTGTACAATAAGAAATGTGGCGATGGTGCAGCAGACTCGACCAGCCAAGGACCGCATACTCGTCACTCAACAAAGCGCCGCTGTTGAAATAGCAGTGCCCCACATGCATGTGCACCTGGCCTTCCTCGCAGATCGGAGACAGCACAATTGTTCTCACTGAACCTTTTGCTTGGTGTTTACAATTTTATGAAATAACTTGCCTAAAGGGGGTGGGAAATACAATATAGATTCCAAAAATTCATATACATCCCTGCTTCTTCACTAAACCACCTTACTAGATATCTTAGTTTCATATAAGGTATCATAAAAGGTCTTCATCTCATGCATAGTATCGGTCTCAGACTTGAGACTGCCTCGAAAGTTGCTCATCTCTAAGCTGACTGTTCTGTCTCGGCCGTGCGTGTCTTTGGCACTCGCTCTAACCTTCACGTTGACTGACCGACTCACTGAGCAGTCCATTAGCTAATGATGGCGGATGCTGCCTCTCTTCTCCTCATCCTCTATATGGAACAGATTTTCCTCCTCCCCTCCCTTTACACACCTCCTTCAGTCCTTGCCTTATTCCGCTGATAAAACACAGCAGCTCTCCACCTCAACAAAGTATTCCACCGCTTCTCCTCCTCCTCCTTGACTGCTCACCTGATGCCTGGGTGCCGACGGCCCGGTGTTCGAGTACCTTTTATTTTGAGCTAGCTGGCATGATATTGTGCAGCTGCTGCCGTGAGGTTAATGCCCACTGCATCTGTGTTATGATTTTAGTGGCAATTGCCGGTTCATTGGAGGGCTTCAAAAAGGGATCTGTCGAAGTTTCTGTCCGCAAGCTTATTTTCCTACCTTGTGCTCAGATGTTCCACCGTATTGCAGACGCAGACAACATAAACTCACTTGACCTTCCTCTGTCTCTTTTCCCTGTAACACAACTCGAATCCTCAGACACAACCGTGTCTCCACAAAGAAAAATAAAATAAAAGAGTGATTTCATCAGGATAAACAAGCTTTATTATGGCAAGAGACAGAGGGAGAGACGCCCAATGTTCCCTTTACTGATTAAAGTCTCACCTTGATATACAAGGGCCCAAGCATTCATTAGAGATAGAGAGAGAGAGAGAAAATGGGGTGCGATAGAGATGGCAGGGAGAAAGATGGGGACAGTGTGATTTACAGAGGATGAAGAGAGATGGTGATGATGAATCGGTGGTGAGAGAAAAAAAAAAACCCAGACAAGACATGGAGAGAGGAGCAACGTTGTAAATCATTTTTACGCGTTCACTCAAGGCTTTCTGGGAGAGGCCATTTGGAGAGCTCTTACAATTAGCCCAGGAGTGGTTCAATATTTTTACACTGAAACAGACTGAAGACTATATTTCTGCATCTGGCTTAAAGCCGCAGATCTAAGATCTGTAGAAACATGTGTTGAAAATCACAATTGCATTGTCTTCCTCTGAAACTCCCTGCAAACAGTGACAGCATGTTTGGTTCTCTTGTCTGCGCTGTGTGGCTCTACCCAGATGGACACACAATATACAGCCCCATATAAACCTCTTTTACAATGGCTGGGTCCGTCTCTATTTTTGTTCTTCGTGTGGTCGCTGCAAAGAACAATCTTTGCCCGTAAATCACATCATAAATGTAATGAGTTAACGGCATCCTATCCCGAGCCACGTAGCTATGAATAAGAAAGTCGTTTCTCATCTAGCGCTAAAAACAGCAATCTTCCTCATTTACTGTGAAACCCTCTCATTGTAGATAATCAGTGTCTGATATAATCTCGGCCCTTCTCCACCCACAGCCACTTAACAAACCCAGACATGCTTATTTTGTTGTGTGCTCTACAGTTACGGTACGCTGTTGCACGTTCCATTGATGGAAAATGAAAGTATGCTGAAATGCGCTGTCCTATTTCTGGGGCTGAATGGGAGGCCTCTGTTTGAGGCGCTAAAACTCCGATCAAACTCAACAGTGTTGATCGTACATCTGTCTCTTTGTGTGGTTCAACCTAGGCTGGCAGTGTTGTTGAGGGAGGAGAGAGAGACATCCTTATTCCCTGAACCCACCCAGATTTTCCCAGATGGTCCCGAGTTTGAACTGGCAACTTTCCAGTCCCGAGCCTGCTTCCTTAACCTCAAGGCCTCACCCCCACTACACTGCTAGTCCTGCAAAACCCAAGTAGTCACCTTCATGCATTAATATAGCGGAAACATTTACATTTGGCTACATCCTTGCCTTATCCACTTTTCTTTTATTATTATTATCCTAAACAGTCATGGATGGGACAAAATCTGATAAACCCAAACAAACAAACAAACAAAACTTTCCGCTTTACCAGAAATGGCCGGCTTAAGGTTGATAGCCACTGACATGTCTGGTTTGTCATTTTGACATGATGAAAAATGCATTCAGTTAAAATAGAAATGGACACCCCGCGGAGGCTGCTGGCTCCACCTTTTCTATTTTCATAAGTGTTGCAATTACAGATGAAAATTGTTACTTATTTAAACACAATTATCCTGACGCTTGACAGCGAAAAAACTACAGTAATTTGAAATTCAAATTACTTTGGGTTTTCTCGGGCAAAACCATCAGACAACATCAACAAGGATCCTCCTGTGTCTTCGAGAGCTCCGACCACCAACATGTGAACCATCGGCCTGGGTTTTTTCTACTCATCCCCCTGCTTGGGTGCTTTTTGCATATTTGTACCTTCGTTAGGGACTGTGGTGGACTAAATTGTGTTTGCTCTTGCTCTCATTTGCTTGGCTTTTTCCTTCTTGGCAGTTGGTTACCATGCATACCTTTTATTGAAACATTCATATTGAGTAAAATATCCATTTCAAAGGTTGTCTGGTCTTTTCTCTGGTGAAGATTCAAACCATTCTCTCCGTTTTTTAGAGCAGTAGATTTTTCTGCCACAGCATTTTTTCTTTTTTTTTCCATTTAATGGGTATTTCACAATGAGTAAAAGTGGTTTAAGAGTCCACAACCTCTTCAGGTGGCAGCGACTGCGGTTTGGATAACGGTTGTAAGCAGCCAACCCAAGAGCCGTTGATACAAATGAAAACTGACAATTTGCAGCTCCAAGCGTTCAGAGGAGTCATAAAAAGGTGCGCGTTCGCCACTTCACTTCTACTGTGAAAAACCTATGAGGGAATTCCTGAGATTTATTTCAAAAAGTGCCACAATGACACAGAAATAGCAGTTTGCAGTTGCATGAGCTGTGGTTATTCAGGCTATAATACATAACGGTGAATGAATACAATCCCCGAGGCTTGGCCTGAAACTGGATCTTGTTTTAGCTAAGGTTGGGAACGGTTAATATAACACAATCTCAGTGTGTGACTGTTTTTGTAAAAAAAAAAAAATATCAATTCAGTTGGCCAACTGCTGTGGTGGAAAGATGTTTCCACTTTGGCTCCAAATGATGAGCTCCGCTGAGCCCTACTAGGAATTGCATTTAGCTATTGTTCACTTTGGCAGAGCAGAATAATAAGGTACTATTCCTAGGGTTTTATTGTCTATACTAATTAGAGGTCTGCATATTTTGTGTGTATGTGTGCATATATATATTGTCCAATCCAATGCGCTTGGCATGCAAAGGGGCTGAGAAAGTTGCCTTGGCTTTGCTGGGTAATCCCCTGATAAATAAACTGGAAAGAGAAGACCACCGCTGCTATCTGTAAACCAATACTCCCCCAGAGGAGGGAAGGCCCTGGGCTTGGCTAGCTTGAAGTCGCTCCTCTTCTTACACTCCTCTTATATTAAACGATGATGATGATGATGATGTTTGCATATGGCATGAGTACACACACATGTACTCACCTGAATCTGGAGCTTTATGCATTAAAAAAGTGATTCTGGGACATAACGTTTTATTTTTAGTGGTGACTCAGCTTAAATGTGTTGCAGTACGGTAAATCTGAGCCACAAATACATAGCTGTAGGACTTCAACCAGCAGAAATCAAATTTGACTGGCTATCTCAGCTGCACATTGGGTACATGCCTTGTATTTCCCTAAATTCTTGCCATCTAAACCACGTGCACGCCACCAATTTGCCCCCTTCCATCAGTCACTGTCCTCAGGCAATCATATAAGGAATGCGCCACAAAATAGCTGAAATTGTGAAGGTTTAACAAGGAGAAACAGGTGTTCACCCAATTATACACACGCATAAACATGTACTTGTGTTGTTCCCAAGTCGGATTTTCAGTCTCACGCCATCTTCAGGTCGGGAGATAATTGATTTACATTAATAAGCTGCATGAACCTCATAATGATGTGGTCAGCAGCGAGATCCGAGCACTAAGAGCGTGCCTCTATTTCCCAAGAAGATCCACAATGAGGTTGTTGTTTATTTTCCCTTCCATGACTTTGTGTTCTGTTGACCCTGTCCTGTGCTCACTTGGGCCTGAGAATTTTGAAACAATTAGCTTTTTTATTATTATTTTTTTAAAGCGGTGCATTTTTTGCACCCCGTCTTTGTGGTTTGGTTGGAAAACTAATGGGGTAATGCAAACAGAACTGCAAGTGACCCCCTGCTCAACTTCATATTTTACTCAGATGTTTACATTTTTGTCTATGAGGAAAGCAGATTGTCACACAAAGTCAAGTGAGAAATGACACCGGCTATTAAGACTTAAGTCTGGTTCTTTTTCACTTTGAAATCTCAGTAATAGATCTTTTATAAATCCCGACTTATGATTGCAGTGGATTGAAGCAGGTAGCTCCGACCACTTCGGGCTGATTTTCAGGTTAAATTTACTACCGTCCTTTCATTTTATAGTTTAAGTATTTTATAGCCCCTCACTTGCTTTCCTGCTTCTGTGGCATCAAACTCTATTAACCCATGTGATTTTTGATTAACTTGAAATACAGTATCTATATATACTGTATATATATTGATTGAGTATGTATGATGTATTAATATTTAATGGAAGTACAAATACAGTAGCAGGACAAATATATATATTTTTATCCTCATTATGATTGATCTATTTGAGCATGATTTTACTGGGAAATCTTTGCCCAAATGCCTTAATGAAATGTAAGAAAAAAACAATGTAGAAATTGTAGAGTGTCTATTTTTTTTAGTACCTATTATTACTGACCATTCTCAGTTATGCTCAGCACTTTGCACACCTCCCCTTTGAACGGTTTGCCAGCTTCACCCCTTTAGCACAAACACTCTCACTCCCTCTGTCACATTCACCGGAGCTGTTGGCCTTCAAAACACTTCAGTCTGGACATGATGTCATTGTGTCCCTGAAATATGTGTTTTAAATCTCTGGAGTTTATTTAATCAAAGTGGTTTTTTTTTTTTTATAAACAAGGAAGGAGCACGCGGTTCCCGTCAACCACATCTGTCATATTGGCTAAGTACTTGAACTATTATTACTTGCAGTTTAAAAACAGGTTTAAGCACATTTGCATTGTAAAATGAGTCACCCATGACAATTATAACTTTACTGTTTCCTGGAATAAATCGTGTTTTACTGAGTCTACGGCTGGGAAATTTGTGCCTTTGTCTGCCCTTGATAGATGGACATGATTGGTTACGTGATAGTTCACCATGTTTGTAGACATCATGCCATTTTCCACCATTATGTAGAATTACTGTCCCTGCATGATATCCCTACGGCCTTTCCATGCTAACACTTATATACTACTTTTATTTTTTGGAGATCTCTTGACTCTGCAAGGCTGCAGTGCATTTCTGCTTGGGCAACACTGAGGTTTTAAAATGGCATCACACCATTGATTTGAGTTCATATCCCATAGGAGACTATGATTTACCTGCAGACTATTGCAACACTAGCTCTTCTTAACTACAAGGTGAAGCACGTCCTGTTGTGTTTCATAAAACAGTGCCAGCGGCGATTATTATCCACTGTCTCAAAGTAGACGGGGGGGGGGTTTGAACTGAACAACATTTCTCAAAGGTTTCATGTATCATGCGTTTTACTGCCTGAACCTTTAACTTTTCTTTTTTATTTATTGAATTTTTTAGAAATGTACAGGTGATTCCACCTATAGATTTGACCCAATCGACTTGCTCAATACAATCTGAACACCATGATGATGAACAATTTATCAATTGAAAGGTGTAAGATTGAAGTCCAGGTCTGAAGACGTCCACCTGTCAGCTTGCAGTTTCAGCGCCACCTGCTAGCAACATGCAAGACAAACACAATTTAATTTGATTAGTTTCACAATGGGGTGCGACCTGCAACATTTACTTCAAAAGAACCCATGTTGTTGGTGCTTGTTTAGTCTTCTTGTTCCAAATAAAGTTCTGTTAAACACAAAAAAAGAAACATTTTAGAATAGCATCAGTTACCTGCAAATACGGAAATTTGTTTCGGTGAGAAATCTAATTTACCGTGATTAAATTCTACCAATAGCTCAATGACTCCTTGAACACATCATGTCGTATACCCACAGAAAGCAACACGAAGTGAACATAAATAGGCCGTAAAAGAATCAAAGCGCATGCATTTGACTCAATGTATTGATAGGCTGCACGGCCAAAACAGTTGCCGTGTTCTGTCTTCTCTCACAGCCACGGTGTAATGTGTGAATGTAGCATGTTTGCATGTGAATGTGTGTGTGTGTGGCTCTGTGCCTGTGTGGCTTTGAGCTGCCCGACCACATGTGAGTGCGTTTTATTGGTCCAGAGGGAGTTAAGGTTAATGCAATAAAACAGCCATCCCCGTGCCTAGTGTCTGCCTCCGCAGAGGATTTAAGAGCCGAATGCATTTGAGCTAAAGAAGGAGAGAAAGGCAGAGGTGCCGAGTGAAGTGCAACGATCAGGTAGTTACGCTCCTGGATTCCTGAGCCAGTGGCAAACCCCCCCCCCCCAAAAAAACGTCTTTTGAACTCTATTTCTCTGAAACTAGAGAAAGCAGAGAAGATGGATTTGTCTCACATTAGAGGGAAAGTATATTTTTAGCATTCTGGCAAGACACATTTAGTGACTATTAGCACATATTTCAGCTGCTTCCAGAGTCAGATTTACTATCCTTATGTGGACATGCTTGAGCACATACCCATTCACCTCACAATTTCAGCTGGTTTGCTTGCCAGTTCCTTCCCAAATTACATTTTTCAATGCTGGGTGCGTATACTCTGTTGCTTTTGGCGTCTCAAAGGACGTCCTAAACACCTGTGTTTCAGAGGCAGTGTCTCTGAGGAAATTTGTACAAGGACTTTTATGTTTTTTTATAAGCAATAAATTCAGTTGTAGATCCACCAGATTCCAGTCAGAGTTTATCGCTGTGATTTCAAGTAGAGGCCAGTTTCTGAAATAGATTTGGCTTCACTTTAAATAGAGCAAGTGTCATCTTTAACTTTTGCATTATTTGTCATTTGCATTTTCAAAAATGAACATTACCCGACCCTAATGAAGCAATGAAGAGATAATAATAATTAAAAGAAAAATCAACTCCTTCAGTGAAGTCATTTCTTTTGCTGCTTTTTTCTGTTAGGCTCCTTCCCCCGCCCCTAAATCCACTCAATCACGTTGCTCAATATTACGACGTCCTGCTGGATGCCCTTACATGGCGGAATGACTCATCTCACTACACAAAGCGGTTCATGCATCGATCACAAGAGCTTCCCAGTCCAGCAATGCAGGAGCCTTTGCACTCTGTTTCTCTCTGTAATTGAGGACCACTTAATAAAACCGGCCAGAGGCTTTTAAGCAAATGAGTTGTCATTGATTTTTCTTGCCTCTTGGTTTGAAGCCGACGCCCCTCCATTCTCGTGGACCCGCCCTCCGTCTACTCCTCGACTTTGCTTTAATAGCCCACCAGAGAGTTTTGCGATCATTGCCAACTGTGCGCATGTGCGCTCACCTCCATGAGGTGGTAGAATGTTCCACCTTTACTGTCAGCCCTTCTGGCAGGAGCTCACTCACTTACCACATCGCCTTTCATCACACGCCTCGCTTCACTCCTTCCATTTTCCATTTTGTCAGTCGTTCATAGGATCCTCTGCTCCACGACTGAAATATGGGCATTCAAATTGATCATGTGTGCTCGCTGTGAACGACGTTTATATGCTCTCAGCTCCACAGGTGCCACATGGTGTTTTATGGAAGTAGCCCCCCCACCGCCTGTGCCGGTATGTGTTTTCCAAGTCTAACAGGTGTGTGTCTGTGTGTTTGCTCTATCTCTGCCCACAGGTGGACAAGGTGTGTGGCCTGTCTACCGGGAAGCCTACAAGCATGCAGCCCACTAGCCCAGAGGTCACAACCTCTACGGTGGCCTCATTCTCTCCTCTCCCATCTGCTGCTCCCTCCAAACCGCTCCCAGAGCGGTGGCTGGGGAAGTTTGCCCACTTGAGGAGGTAAGACAGAACAATAAACCGCACTGCGAATTGCAAAGTTTACCGCCGCTCTGTGCAAATCACTTCTGCCTTCTGTGGCAAAATATTCAGCTCCAGCTTGCTTTTGCCCATTAGTGAGTTAAATGACATATGATCGGCCAAATGGAAATTTAAATTAAGAAGGAAAACTGGCCTGTATGACAAAATCTCAGGGTTTGGCCAGCGTCTATTCGCAGCTGCCTCCACTTCACCTTACCTTCGGTTGGTTAGTCGGACACAAGCTCGCCCACGGAAGCCCAGAGGAAACGTCTGATGCTTAAGTCCATGTCCTCCATCTGGCCTTTGAGGCATCCATCCTGTGCCCACTGCAGTTGGCAGCGCTGAGCCAGGAGGGGGGTTTGCGGGTGAGATTAATCTTAATGGACCAACAATTTCCTGTTTACCCAGACAGCCATATACCACCAGCTCTCTGCACAGCAGCCGGCTTCAGCTTAAATAGCATTACACACAGAAACATGCACACGGAACACAGTTGCAGCTCTGCCGCCCTGACCTTGTCCCAAAACATGAATCACCTCGCTGATGCCAGCCTAGCTGACAGCTCTGGCCTGGCACCGCCGCCGTCATTCATGGCAACACAATCCAGCACCCCGCCCGCTGCCGCCCCTGCCCAAAGCACATGTGAGCCCTCGAACCACTTCAGAGGCAGGGCAAGCGCTAACTGCAGCGAAGAAAGAGCAGCCTACCGCTGAAAAATATGGAACTTGATCGAGTAAGGCAACATTTATGTATTTGGTTTTAACAGGAAAAGAGAATCTCAGCAGAACTTGCTTTGGCTTTCCTGCGACTATATAACGTTTTGCACATGTGGAGATATTTGCCTGTGCGTTGGATTTCTTAACAAACACACTGAATGCCAGTACTTATTGTAATTATCGGTGCGACGTGAGGAGAAACAGTCACTGATGCGTTTGTGGTGTGTCCACCCCTTTGCATGTGCACGAATAACTACTTTCTTCCAGGGTCAACTGATTGTCTTGTCATGTCATCCTTTTTGTTTCTTTTTCCTTTCTCTTTACCCAACATTCACATCCCTGCATCCTCATTGCTTGCAACAATCTCCCCTGGACTCCAACTCCCATCATTCCCAGCTCATTCCCCCTGAAACCCTCCAAGAACAATAAACATAACTTGAGAACACTCTCTAGGTAAGCATGAACGTGCGCATCTCATTCCTCTCAACGTTTCACACGCTGGAACAATGACAGCTCGTGTTTTGGACATTTAATTTACCCGATTGCGTTTCTTTTGTGCATTTCTTTTCTCATTCCTCTCAAAATCATCTGCATCCGTCTCATCTGTTGCTCTCATCTCCTGAGAGAGTTTCCTGACCGTGTCTGTTCCCACACGTCACCTCTGTGAAGCCCAGGCAGTTTTAGCCCTGCCTAATGGATGGCAACAGTATGGATCTGGTCAAAACATGCCATTGTTTAGCTTGAGATGACACAGAAGAAGAAAGAAGTTTGTGTTAGAAGCAAGCAATTTATCACACGGCGCTATTTAGAAAATCTGCCGACCTCTCGCAGAAGGATCTGCAGATTTATCACACGCGTCGCTGAAAGGAATGCAAATATTGTTTGTCATCTGCGGTACAGTCAATGTGGTCATAATCACAGAAGGCATTCTTCAATCGTGTGTTTTCTATCATTGCTGTTGATTTAGAACGGTCTGTGGTATGAATTAAAATCACTCCGTGGCAACCCCCCCGCCTCCTCACAGGTCTGATTTTATTTTTCCTTAGGGAGTTCTTGATGTACCTGCATCGCTACAAGTCTTTCTTCGCAGCTCTGCCAGAGATGCTCTGCGAGGGGGAGAACGTGGTGGACGATACCACGTGCTGGAGCGGAGACGACGTGGTGGAGAGGTAAGAGGAAACCTGCCGATAACTCTGTTGACGCTATCTGAATTCAAGCCTGGGTAAATCGGATTTCTTTTCATATCTTGATGGATCTTCGTCACAGATTCTCATTCAGACATCTTTATTAATCCCAGAAGGTCAATCCCCTCCCGATGTATGTTGTTCTTTGAGCAAAGCACAAAGCGCAGTGAACAGAGTTTGTCATGATGAAGCAACCTCTTTTAACTTGTTGCACATTTTTTGAGGCCAGTTGACTTTTGTTGTTGTTGTTGTTGTTGTGTTTGTCGTGCATCATGGGGGCTTTTCCGATTGAAGTTGCATCGCATGCCACTTTGTCATAGGTAGGTTCGATAGGTTTTGCCTTGAAGAGAATGATTTTTGAATTTGTCCAGGTTTTAGCAGCAGTGACAAACCCACTGCAGTAGTACTGCAGTCCCTGCGAGAGAGTCAGTGTGGTTATTGTTAATGAATGTGGAAATAGGGAAATGATTACATGCGTCTCCGCAAGGCAGGCTAAATGGGAATAGATAGTCACGAGGCACTCGTCTGTTCTGCATAAGAGTTGCTTAATGTATCGTTATCTGTTCCCTTTCTCTTGTTTGTTTCTCATACATTTTATTTTGTGCTGATTTATAGGTGTGTCTCTGGAACCCTTGTGGGTGCATCACTCTTTAGAGTGATCTGTATTTGTGTGTGTTTTTTCAAAATCACCATGTGAAGAACAAAGAATCGATGTAGCCAGCTGCAACTGATTTGCTGGATCTGTTTGTTAAGCACTTTCAAAACTCCACAGTTGTCCACAATTATGACAAGGTTATGTTCTCCTTCTGTGGTGGCCCAAAACTCGCTTCCAGTACGATTGCAATTTAAGCTCATGTCTCTGCTAGTATTGGCTTCATCAGAGGAAAACGGAGCTCCAGGAATGACCCCACCTGTGATTAGCCTCTCAATTGTTTGTCAGATCCTTGGGCACTTCAAAGTTTTGCTTGGATAATAGGCCATAAATAATGCTTTAGATAAGTGGGTAGGAGGAATTAGGCGAAGGAACAGATGTTTCAGATTCTCAAAATACCATTTTATTATCCTCATTTCTGGCTTAAAATTGATTTGTCTGAGAGAGTTTGGCTTTAGTTAGTGTATAAGAATTTCATACCTCTCCCTCTCCCTCTCCTCTCCCCTACTCTCGTCTTGCCTGCAGAAAATCTGCCAGTAACTGAGATATTGAACAGGCCACTCATTTGTCATCACTAGCGATAGCGTTTCAGCAGTAGAAGCCCAGTAGATAGCCAGGGTGAACACTGAGTGAGGCATGCGCCACTTAAAATTCAAGAAATAATCTAATCTTCCAGAGCCTGTCTAAGATATTGTATCTCTGTCTGTGTTTAATGCCAGTTATTGTCACTTTAACCGCCATAGGCACTGGTTTCTGTGCTACTTGGTTTTAATGGGCTGTTATTATCACACACTCCCTGCTGAAATCCAGGTCATTACTTGTGGTGTCAAATGTTCTTAGGTTGAATGAGAAAACAGTGCCCTACTGAAACATTTGGCACCACTCATAAACTGCCCAGACCAGCCTGCGCCTATTCAGCAAACTGCTCCCACTGCATCGGACTCAATTGGAGTGTCTCGGGGAGAGGAAGACAGACGGGACAGGGCATGAAAAGGCTTGGCGTTTTGGTGCCATGGTGCCCCCCTGTGCCCCTGAGGAGGGACGCATAATGCCATGATGTAAAAGGGGGTGGGGAGGGCCTTGGCAGCATAAAGACTCATTGTGGAGTCAGTAAAGTGGGGCACAGCCCTGCAGTGGGGTCCCCCCCAAAAGCCGAGAGGGGGAAACAAAGACCCTCCTATGAGGCTGCATGGGAAAGACTTGGACACCATTGCCACTACTGCTGCCACTTTCCACACCATGCCTGGGAAAGGTGCCTGGAATCAGCAACGTGGACGAAAGGAGGGCAAAAATTAGTAAATGTGAGAAGCTGCGAGAAGAAGTGTGACATGACCTCATGGAGAACATGTTCGAAAAATGGGCACGTCAAGCTGCTGGGGTGGTGCCACAGTGGGACTTTCTGTGACACACGACGCTTCCGTTGGCTTGGTGGGCTTTCACGCACACACACACACACACACACACAGAAAGTCATGTGTTGCCATGCTTCAGAAGCACATCAAACACATTGGGAGCTGAAATTCCCTTCCCCTCTTTATTCGGCATCTGATGACAGAGGGCCGAGCGGCGGCCGAGCAGTTGTACTTTTACATCCAAGAGTGAATGCTGGCATCGACTCAAACATCTTTGAACATTTCCAGCTCCACATGTGTGAATAGTTTGCGCCATCTTTTCCGGAAAGATAAGATCAGTCAAAATTACAACATTCTTTATTTAGATTATTATAGCAGTCTCACCACAGGCTGCAATAATTCGCTGTCATCACTCTTCACTTCCATTACGATAATAATAAACTTGTACCTGTATGTCTTTTTTCAGGAATGTGTTTGACTCATCTGTATTTTTGTAGAGTGCCGTGGGCCGTTTAAGCATTGTAAAAGATCTTGATTACCACCGAGGCTATAATTACTGCGAATGAAGATGTAACCTCATTGACAGTTACATTGACATCAGGTTCTTGTGTAAATTCCTTTGGGCATTGCCTAATATTTGGGTATGGTGGCAAAACAAGGAGAGAGAAAAATGATCAGTGTGTTTCTGATCCTAATCCTGTTGACAATCCAACAAACAAAAATAGGGACGGGCTTCGAGGTAAACATAGCCTTCTCACCGCTGGTAAAAGTAAGCAAATGCAGCCACCTCCATCCATTTATTCAATGTTCTTTTCATCTGAAGGAGAAAATCAGGTGCACAAGAGCTGAAAAAGGATCAGAGGCCACATTCAAAACGAGTAAAATGTGACATGGAAAGAGTTAAAATTAATGGCGTGTTAACCAGGCACAGGCGTTGGTTGTGCTTTTAATTTGCGTGAAGATAAAAACCATGTCACTTTATTGCTGAGAGCAGACTTGAGCTCATGCAGGGATCTGTTTCACTTCAAAAAGCTTAGAAGTGAACCCACAAACGAAAGAATTTGTATTAAAAAATATTTCTACCCACAAGCATGTGTCGGCAGCGCGAGCAAGTCTGGCACCGTTCGTCCTCCTTTTTAATCTTGATTATACGATATTAATTAAGATCGGAAGGTGGGCAGCACAGTGGATAGCGTTGTTGCCTCACAACAATAAGGTCCTTGGTTCGAATCCACCTGAGGCCTTTCGTGTCCGTGTGGGTCCTCTCCCGGATCTTCCTCCCAGCGCCAAAAAACATGCAACTGAGATGAATTGGTCACTCCAAATTAACCATGTGTGCATGAATGGGTGTGGCCCTGTGATAAACTGCCGACTTATCCAGGGTGCACCAGCCGACCTCCTCCCGTGGGCCAGCTGGGATAGGCTCTATAGCGCGTAAACCCATGACTCGGATCCGGATAAGCGTTTGAAGACGAGACGATTACAGTCTTCAAGGAAATGAATTAATGCACCAGGAAGGTGTTTCCACTTCGCATTCTGATGGAATAATAGAAGCAAGTAAAACTAATAGGTCAGAGGGAATGGAGACGTCTTCCTGTTTAAACATAAGCCTAACTCCACGTTGCCTGCATGTGCTAAAATATGATTTAGTTGGACTCTGGCTCTTCAACAGCAATTCATGATTTGCAAGCTCTTCAGGGATTCGCTTCGCATTGGGCTGATTTATTCTCTGTATACAGCGCAGAGTGTATATTCTGCAGGGAGGAAAAGGAAGGGATGAGATCTTTGCTTGTGTGTGTGTGTGTGTGTATAAATGCGTGGGTGTGCCGTGTATGTGTGTGTGGGTGTTCTTTAATAAGAGTGGAAAACTAATAACTCATTCTAAAATTTTGGATTAGCGCTTCGGGGACGGCCCGCAGACAATACAGCAGTGTGAGAGCTTCTGAACGCCTCGCTGTTTTTTTTTTTTTTGACAATCCATTTGTTTATCATTTTGACATCTGGAATCCATTGTGTTATTGCAGGGAGAAGCAGGGAGAGCTCTGCAACGGGCAAAGCCCTCACCCCTCACATTCACTTTCTCTCCTTCTTCCAGCCCCATCAGCTTGTATTCCCCCCGCCTCTTTCCCCTGCCGTCTCCGTGTCGGTCTCTTGGGTCAGAGGAGCTCATTTCAAAAAATGCAAGGGGAATTGGATGATGACATTCTACCAGAGGGGAAAATTAATTAATTACTAGATGCAGGGGAAAGGCCATTCCGCTGTGTGGGCCTCTATGTGTGGGGAAGGGGTTTTTGTTACAGCAGCAAACACTTCAGACGCTGCCTGTAAGTGTATTCTATAAAATGTAGACACGGCGACAGACATGATGCAATGATGGTACGGCAGGAGAACAGTCTGTCTCTTCTACTTCTCCTTATCACCGATTCCTTTGGCCCATCCCATTCCCACAACCATGGGCTGCTTCCTGGGACCTCAGCATGACCCGTTCTGCATTGCTCGATTTCTTCTGTCTTTGTGTCTGCATCTATGATTTGTGTGTGTGTGCGTGCATGTAAGGAAATGCAAAAATTACTGTTCTTGGCTTACATAAGAGTTATTTACTTTCTCCGTTTATGAGCTTGTGTTCTGTTTGGTGTTTCCACATCTGCAGTGCACATATGAAAATAGTGGGAAAAGGCTCTGATAAATAGTTGTGTGCAAGCAAATGCAATTTCACAGTCCTCCCCATGCAATTATTTGCCAATTTGAGCCTTAACATGTCTCTCATTGAGGAGTGTTCATGAGTTTCAGCCCCCTCAAATTCAAGTTTTATTGTCCGCCTTCCAACTCATTTCAGCCTTATTCTCTTCACTTTCATAGGACGGACGCAGCCTTTTACGGCCCCGATGCTTCTGTTGTGCATCCAGCCGGCGGAGCGGTTAGAGCTCATATAAAGCATCGCGATAGAAAGGCAGATTTTACAAGAGCTGTTCCTATGAGGAGAATTCGACCTGCAAAAAAAACCTGCCCTCGCAAGATACTGAGGCAAAAGCTCCAAGAAGGAGACGAGGACGATAAATGGATCCTGGACATGCTGGGGATGGATGGATGTGATGGATGTGCTTTAATTACTTCTATGAGACATTGAGTGCCGGCCAGCAGTGTGTGTGTTTGTGTGTGTGTGTGTGTGAGAAAGAGAGAGAGAGTTGTGTTTGCGTTTTTGTAACTCTATTGGCAAGGTTAAAAATATATTAAAAAAACTGTCAAGAAACATATTTTTCGTGACTTCAGTCACACAAACAGGAAACATTGCACACAAAACAAAAAGCTTCAGGACGAGTCCACCATTAGTTTCATCCTCTGTGCTAAAACGGCCTTCTAGTGAGACACTGGCCGCTTGGCTCTGCGATGCTTATCTTTGTGATGCAATGCTAAAAACCACCTCTGCCTAAGTCAACATCTACTTCTGAATGGATTTTCTACAGGAATTCCACTTTTTATTTTATTTTTTATAAAAAAATGGAATAAAAAAAATTGAGGATGTAATCATCACCACATTTCACTTGTTTAAACAAAGAAAAGTGAGTTCTCGTGATAAAGGCGTCGTGCATTTTGAGTCCTTCCCTCTCTGTAACACACACTTGTACTGACTCCGTCAGATCGGTGTGCATTTTAACACTCTTCAAAGGCAGAGAAATCCACTTTTGAACCTCTACTTTGATCCAAAAACTAAGCCTGGACTGTTAGCTGTGCAGACGCGGGATTAAAGCCTAGAGATCATCACACCATGTCTGTGTGATACAGGCCACTTTCAACACAGCACACTCACACGGACGACACGCATTGGAGCTCACGTATAGCTTGATCACATCTGAGTCGCTCCACGTGACTATTTTTGGGATGCGGTCGAGCAAGAGGTCTCACTGGAATCCAGGTGGATTCCCGTCAGTCTCCCACTCTAAGGATGAGTAGGTGAGTTCCAACATGAGAGGAGGGAGGAAAAGCCAACAAAACCAGCTCTGTACCAACATCAAAAGTATAGTACACTACTGTGGAGTGTGTGTGTGTGTGGGGGGGGGGGGGGTAACCTGAAACCACAGGGAAAACGTTCCTAAAATTCCGGGTGGGCTTGGTGTGTCGTGGCTCGCTTACTGGAGCCCCCCCGAGTGGTGCTGGGAATGCGGCCTCAACACGGAACAGTTATTGAATTGAATTGAATTGAAGGGAAAGTCCCCCCCCCCCCCCCCTGCCTGCTCCATCCCACATCCACACATTATTATTATACACATCACCCTGCTGCCAAATGCACAACGACACATTCCTGACCAGCAAATCAATATAGTATGACACATGATACATTCAGGACAAGGTTTAGTTGATGTGTCACATGACATAAAACAGATTCATCTTTTTATTTTTTCTGCTTCTGTAAGCGCTCATGGTAATCATTCGCACATAGCGGTTGCTGTTTCGTCAGGTGACAGACCTCCCACAGCCTTTGAGACACTGCGGATCTAATGTGACTTTTGAAATAGTTCCGGTTTGCAAAATGTCCAGATTATCCAAATTGGGAACATCCCACAGGATTACAGGAGTTAATGTGCCATAACAGGATTACGTTCAATAATTTGATTGTTATTTGTGATATTGTTGCAGCCAGCTGGCAAACCAGCAGAAGGTGTTAATAAGTTATAAACGGTGAGCTTTGCTACTATCTGCTGGTCAAATATATAAGGATTTATTTGATTACCTTGTAACATGATATATATCATGATATATATTAAATCTTCATGCGGGACAAGGGTCGTTTTGGCTTGTGTTTTGCATTCTGCATGTGTTTACGTGAGAGGAAAGAAGAAAGCAAACATTATTTTAAATGAATAACTGGTGCCTTTTAACCAGTTGAACGCAACATCTACCCACGGGCGTAGTAATAACAGTAAAAAGCGTTGACAACTTGTTGTTAATTAAACGTTTACAATTCATGTGAAAAGACCAACCTGCTGGGGAATGCCGCAAAATGCCACTAAATGACTAATGAAGTGTTTTCCCAATTAGATTTATTGCTGTTTGTACATGAAAGGCAACACTGAGTGGAGCGCTGGTGAGTGCTTGTGACTTAAGGCAATGCAGCGTCAGATTTAAAACCACAACAGTGATGGATGTGGGGCAAAGGACAGCGGCGGAAAATTGTCTGGTATTTTCCCCTCAAGTTTTTTGATGCGAGCATCTGCCTGATTTCATTTGGTTCCCTCCCTGACCTTTGCCCCCCTTTCTTTTTTCTGCTTGCGACGTACACGCTTTCTCATACTCCCTGAACCGAGCAGAAATTAGCTGCAGTATAATCCTATATCGGCTATATTGGTGTCTCGATCTCCTACGTGCCCATCTATAAGTGTGTATGTCTGTATGTCGTGCGTGTGTGCTCACACATGCCCTCTGCAGCAGCAGATAGCCTGACCCCCTTCACTCAACACCCCGGGCCAGCCCTCTCCGCTGTCTGTGTGGGTACGTTGTAGCATGTTTGTTGGCTCGAGTTAAATTTACTGTACCTTTGAGCTGAGACCGGACAGCTTGCTTACACAGGCAGCACACACGGCGCGGTCTGGATGGACATTACGCCACCATCTGTATGTGTTTAACCATGTTAATGACACCTTTTTTTAAACTCAGAGATAAAGAGATTTACTATGAGTAGAGGGATTCATGTCCTCTAGGCCATTCAGTTTCCTCCATGTGAAATCCTTTGACTGTTTTTCTTTTGTTTACACTGGAGCCGCCAACCTTAAACCCAAGTTCACGCCACCGTGGCCCGGATCAGACAGACGGATAAACAGGTGGCCGTACCACCCCAGAGGATCACGGTCCACTCCCCGCCCATCTGTGTTCTGGCAAATTGTTTACTTTCCTGGTTTTACCCCTGCCTGCCCTTGTCTGCCCTTCCATGCACCACCTGCCCCCCAGCTTCCACCCCCCCACCAGACCTCTCACCTCAGTTATCCATGCCCTCCTCAGCATGTTAGCATGTGACTGGCAGATGAGAGCCCCATAGCCCTATGTATTTTCTTTCTTTCACCTTTAATCTCCTGCATCATTCCACTATGTTTGTAAATGTGACTTTATGGTTACGTGTTCTCTGTGACTTTCTTTTAACTAAATTCTATATTTCTTCCTGACTCAGTCATAATAACCTTAAACCCCATGAGTTATTTGGGGGGGGGGGGCATTTAAACTGGCTAGGGCTGCCCCCTACTGGACAATTAATGTTATTGACACATTTGTGCTTCATTTCACACAGGCACGATGAGATGCATAGTGACTAATTAGTGCAACCAATCTTTGCATAGAGCATACTAGATTATACTTTACTATACTCTGCATTACATTACATCTTTAGCCTCGCAGCCCATTTGACCTGTTTAGGTTTGTCAAGAACACTGAACAGGATGGTATGGATTAAAAATGCGGAAGCACAGACTGACGGAAGAGAAACAGAAGTGTTTAATCCCAAAAAGGGTTTGGTGCACAAAGAACAGTCCACACTGGCGAAGGTAGCCACATTTTTAGACAAAAGGCAAAGGTTCAGAAACGAGACTATGCCTATGGCTTGAGAAAAAAGGATGGAACGCGACTGTGAGGTTCAACGAAGGAGGCATGGTGACGAAGGGAATGAGGAGCAGGTGTGACAAACAGAGCAGGTGTGACAACGAGAGGGGAAGAGGTCAGCCACAGAACACAGGGAATGGTGCAATACATAAAGGCAGGTCCAGGTACTTTTATAAAAGAGTACTAGTACTAGTTTTAAATTACAGCTTTGATTCCAAACAATGATGAAGAAAAAAAAAACATATTGAAATGATTTGCATATGAACTGTAATATATTTTAACCAATCATGTTTCACTGTCACAGTGACATTGGTAAAAGAAAAAATCAAATATATTTCTTGCTCTTGCAGGGTGTAATGAAAAAAAAGTCAAATTTCCCTTCTGACTTCTAAGAGTTTGATCTGCAGCAATTCAAAGACGCATCTGTGTAGGTTACGCCAAACACGGAAGAAGCTGCAGCGTGACTGCGACGGATTTGAACAGGCGTGTGGATGAGAACTTGTGACCCTGTATGCAGGGTAAACATTTTGCCTTTCACAGAAGATGATGCTCATGCATGCAATTTACGTGCGTGGGTGAGACTGACATGATTTATTTGCCAATCTAATGGAGCTGCATGGTCTTTTTTTTTCCCAGAAGTCTGTGTGGTCTGTTGACTCAGCCTGTCGTCTGCCTGCTGCTACACTGGCAGCGCTGACACACGGCGGTGGGGAGCAGTTACACCCAGTGACAGACAGGGTTGGGACAGTCTGGCATGGAGATGCGAGCGAAGCAAGCCACGTTCCAATTACAGTCGTAATCTCTATGACTGCCATCAGCGATGATTTAAGTTTTAAACACCCGTTCTTTAGGTTTCCATTTGTCTCTGGCACTCCAGACAGACAGACTAAAGGCAGCTTCTCGTTATGCAATCTGTTTAATTTTCATGCAATCAAAAGCACTCAAATTGATTTGTAGTGGAGGAATGGGAGCGCAGATGGGAACTCTCTTTCACCTCCTACGAGGGAAGTGCATTTAACTACGTGGAAGTAAAAAAAATAATATAAAATCTTCTCGTCTTGACACACGCTGAAGGCAAAAGTTAGACATCCTGTTTGAAACTACTGTACAGCAGACGGCTGTCACTAGGCCTAGCATAAAATAATTATTATGTGATCTGATTAGATTTGTCCGCTAGCAAGATAACTCAAAACTTAAAGGCACCAACAACAATTTAGAAACTTTTGAGGATGGTAAAGGCATGCAGTACACAGCCTTATCCATGTGGGTGCAGTGTGGAAGCACATTTCGCTCCCCTGTTACAGCTATCGCTGACGGTTGTCTCTGTAGCGTGTTGAAATGAGGCCCAAGATCAGGAACTTGTGCTTTCACTATTCATGCATGAGCACTGTACCAGATCCAGTAATGTAATGAGAGTATGTGTCGGCTCAGTGACTTCCTAAGGCGTGGACGAGTGTGTGCTCAAGCCAGGATTTGCCTTCACAACCAGATGGATAAGTGAAATAAAGTGAAAGCGAGACAGAATGTGAAGAAAAGCCGGGGGCAGCAATTACAGATAAATCAATATCTAATCATTAGCCTGCAGCAACATTGAAAGGAAACATAGAAGTGTAAAATAGCCCAAATGGTCGGTAGCAAACGCCTCCAAGGTACAAGGTAATCACAGTTTGTGATTATGTGCAAGTGTATCTAAACCACTGTGCGGAGTCATACAGCGTTTTCACATCTCTGCTTTCCTCCCTTTAAACTCATTGACCCGCCCTCTTGCTCAGTGTTTGCTCTCCGAGTCTTCCCAGGCTTGGCCCGGGTCACAGTGACCTGGAGAGCATACCAAGGTAGTTTGGGCTGAACCCAGGGGAGCGCCCACGTTGCCTGCTGAGGCAGCCTGCTCCCAAATGGTGCGTTTTAAAGGTGTGGTCCATCCGGGAAGTGTGACCAGGAATTTCTGTACTCACCACCTGGCTGGGTTCACCCCAGCACCCTCCCAAAAACACAGTCTACGGGTGAACAGGTGAAACTAAACTGTACGTAGATGTGAATGTGAATGGTTGTTTGTCTTTGTGTTGCTGGCGCCGTGAGGAAGTGGTGACTTTATCCTGCCTGCCGTCCAAAAGGCTCTACTTCCCTCTGAACCTGCACAGGATAAGTGGTTCGAGAAACTAGAAGAGTAAACGCTTCCTTCTGGAAACACAGCAGTTATACTTTTAATATACTGTATATGCAACTTGCAATAATTTGGCACCAAACATTTTTGAGAACTCTAAAGAGAGTCTTGGCGTGCTATTATCAGTGGACCGAATCGCTGCACCGCTGCGGTCTGCTTTCTATGAGCGACTCCTTCTTAATCCAAATCCAATAAGACACGTCGAGTCGACGATCACAGCGCTAGTACGGCGAGCGCACAAACAAACATTGTGACAGGCTGCTTTGCTTCACCATATGGTGCTCTGGACTTTGTAAAAGACAGAAATGAAAGGAAATCTTGAATTTAATGAGCATTGATGAAAGCAAGATCCCTCCTGAGGAGCGCTCAGTTAAAGAGATAAGTGTTGGCAGTGATGGGCAAACTGAAACAGGATGCAGGAGTATATTGGTATAGATACAAAAAAAAAGAAAAGAAGCATCCTGAATGAAGAGAGCTATTCATAAGTGCAGGAGCAACTTTTATTGCTCTGCAGAGGACAGGCTTTCAGTATGTAATAGCCATGAGTAATTGGAGCACTGGACCTTCAACCATATAGCTTTTACAGTGCGACTGCTCAGTAAACCAGACGGCTCTCGGTAAAAATCACCTCGGGACCTCTTAAGAAGTGGCAAAACAGTGCAGGCCAACATCGTGGTGTGTAATTCCAGCCCAGCCACACAGCCATAAACAGCCGTATTTCATCGGCTCACGCACCACAAAGGCCGTTTTCTGCCAAGTTCAGCACAGGTGTAATGCCTCAGGTGAAGTCCATGACAAAAAAAAAAAGAAGTGTCAAGAATCTTAAATGTGAACGCCCTGGATGAAATGTTTCATCTCCGCTGACGCGACACAAGTAGTCATCTTCAGTTAAAACAGCCCGTGATTATTATTATTTTAAATGTAATCATTGCTGTACGCTCAGATCCGGTGATATCAGGGGCAAATAACCGCTAGATCTGCTGGACACCCACCTGCTGCCTTGGTATACAACATTTCCATTTTTGGGGGGGATCGCTGTGTTTCAGCAAAGAAAAAGAAAAAAAGGTTGTTGTGTAACTGGGGGAACTATGTTCAAGCAATCCTTTCACATTTATTTGTGATTTTAATTGAGGAAAAACAACACTGGTTGAGCTGGTTATGCTTGATAGATGAATGCATCGTGTGGGAAGCCTCTGGTAGGAAACAGGGACATTGTTTTAGACAAGGGTGGAGGAGGTTGGCGAAAGAAAGACGGGTGATCCTATAGGTAAAATAAGTTTAAAGACTTACGCGGCATGTTGTGATTAGTCATGCAAATGTTTCCCAAACGCACAAGTATAACAGCTGGTTTGTGTAAAGATGTCAACACAATTCCAGACTGACTCCCAAACACAAGAGATGACATTGGCGGATCCAGCAGTCGACTGCACTTCTGATCTTGCAAGGAGTTGTCAGCGTGACTCCTCTGCCTGTGCTGTGATTTATAATTCCTGGACCCTGACTCTGCCTACAGTTCTGACTCATCACTCAACCCGCAAGCTTGCCAAGCTGCAAAGAGGCATGACAGAGCGTCCACCAGGCTACCAGATCTACAAAATCAGCTTCTTCTTTGTTTAAGATTAAATGGTAGCTTTGCAGAATTCCGACCAACTATTTTCAAGTCAGCAGTGGAAACCAGAAATAAAACCCTAAATGAAACGGAACAGCTGCGGTGCATTTAACCAGTTGCCTTATTTGCAGGGTTCTAGCGGTTTTAACTTTTCTCAAAGTCAGCCTCATCATGTATTATGAGTTCCTGAACAACCATCAGGTGAACGTCTCGCTGGGACAAGACAAGCCGTGGAACGGTTGCCTTTCCAAATCCTCAAGCTGCTAAACTCAAGCAAAAAAAGGAGGTTAGGTCAAAAGACAAGAGGGGACAGATAAAGGGGGGAGGGGGTACAAACTTCACTGCTGGCAGCTAAACAAGAGTAACATTAAACCAAAACTAAATGCTCCAGGTTTTCCAAGGCCTCCATGTAACAGCAGTGACTGGTGGCATTCAGCTTTTTCACGTGAACAAAGAGCGACAACGCAGGATTTAGTGACCTTTGCGGAAGCGGGGAAAGAAATCAAGAGGAAAAAGAAAGATCACTTGGACTGAAGGTATGGCCTCTTGATGGACTACAGCATTCAATAGAGGGGGGGGGGTGAAGATGGAGAATGGAGCTTGGAAAGAAAAGTACACTGTTTGAGCTTGCCTGCCCTGCAGATGAACTCTCCCAATTTGCTTTGCTATTTCTCCTTGAACATTTTGCGATCCGGTTATTTCTTCTCAAATAAGGTTGTCTGTGAAGATCAGAAAACTGAAGCACGTACTGCCGGGAGTCTGGACGCCTTCTTTAAGAAAAGCCAAAAACATGTCCAGTACTTTAATTTTTTATATATTTTCTTCCCCCCCCCGTATAGTCTCATGGCTTGAAATGCTTATTTTCACTTCATGCAGACTTACCGCTAGATTCCATAAGGGCATGCATGTTCGCATTGGATTACAGGGTGCAAGCTTGCAAAGCATTCGTGTGAATTTGCTCTCCGCGGGGCGGCGTGTGCACATATATTATGTTGATTAAATGTTAGCAAAGAGGTTTTTGACCAGTCGCCTTTTCATGCGCTTGTGTTGCGGCGAATGGCTGCTAAGCTCACAATGTGTGTGAGAACAACTTGGCCTTTCAGAACAAAACCTGCTTCACAATGTTTGAACATGTCCCAGCATCTGCTCGTAAAGTTAGCGAGCGACAAAACATCTAGTCAAGCCCGCCTTGCCTCACTCCCCTTGTTGCATCAAGAGGACATTTTTATGCAATATTTTATAACCTAATGACTTTAATGTTTTCATCTTATGTAGATTTATGCCATGTAATAAAACCCAGAACCAGACAATGAAAATATCATGGTCTTCGTTTTAGAATTATATGCCTGACAAATATAAAATTCTATACCAATGTAGTGAAGTTTGTGATATTAGCATTTGCTAGAGAAAATATATTTGTGCATCTCCACATTTTTCTGGTGCTGAATTATTTAATTTCATACATATATTTGTATGCATGCTTGGTAAGTTTTACAGCTTATGCTATAGCTGCACAGTCCATTTATATATGGACGCTCTTTTGAAAAAAAACGTACACACCGTCTGGATGTGGTATCTTGCGTGGAAATGCGGGGTTTTCACTCGATTGCAGACTCAAATGGAAAGCCTGTGTAATATGGGAGAGGTAAAAAATTAAATACAGCTGTTGTTCTGTTGTCTCTTACATCAAAATGACAGATGTTTCCTTTAAATATTAATATAAATAAATAAATAATATTTTCTGTGTCTGATGAATGTGCACTTCAGCACAGGTTTAGAAATAAAAACGTCTTTTCATCCGGCACAGTTTGAGTTATATGTTTCCATAAACTTCCACTGAAGAAAGACGGGAAATTATATATATTTATTAAAATAGATCATATGTATTAATTATGTCTGTCAGAAAGTTTCTGGCTTTTAGAAGCTTCACAGAAGAATGCACAAGCGGTAGCAAGATAAATTCCCCCTCTGGTGGCGGCGGCTGATGACTCCGCTTAGACTGATGAGGCTTATTCATTGATTAAGTTGAGGGTTTTTTGATGAATGCTATGTGATAGTGAGGTGATAACAGCAGCATAGATGGAGGTACAGCGATGGCTATATTGAAAAAGACAGGTGCAAGATGATATGCAAATAATGTAGGTGTGTCGCTGCACGACAGGCTTATCAGCTAAAAACAAAAGCTGATATTGCATTTGCGAGCCCCAGACAGTGACAGCAGGAAATCAAGTCTGAATAACAGGATGGAACTGAGTAATAAACTACAGACTTAATTGTCCAAATGAAAATTTGGCCAATCACAAAGTTTTATTTTATGCTTGCTCAAAGTTGGGACAACAAGTTTGAACAGGAAACAACACAACATCCCAAAGTCTGTTCACAATAATTTAATATCCATCAACCCCTTAGCAGGATTGTACTATCGGGCGACGGAGGAAATAGAATGCTGCCACTACTTAGAACAAAGAAAAAAGCTAATATGTCACAAGGAACAGGACTCAAGGGTGACATATAAACTACCTTGGCATGACCAAAGCTGTATTAGTCAAAGGGTTCAACACATGTTCAAACGTGTATACCCAGAACAGCCTGCAGGGTAGAGAGCGAGCGAGAGAGAGAGAGAGAGGCTTCATTAATCATGATGAACCAATAATGTGCCTTTTTACCCTGGCAGCTCTAAAACCACCACCTCCAGTCCAATGCCCTCCTTCGTATGAAAACACCACCACCCACAGCTACGACCCCCCCCCCCCCCCGCTCTTTATCATTGCTTTTTGCCACTTGCCACATTCATCCAAGTCAATTTGTATCCTGAAATGAGAAACACGTCATTTAGCAGTACAGAGTCTTTAATCCAATCAGTGAAACGAATATGAATCATTCCACAGCACCTTGTATTTCATTGTGAGAGTTAAGCATTTTTTCCAAAGAGTGTGTACTGTGGAAGATAAAAACAGAAAGTTCACCTTGACTGATCTCTGTACTTTCAGTCAGCCCTTTGATGCTGATGACCTTTGATGCTACTTAAATGTCATGCTTCTCTATTGTAATAACACCTCGCTGACAGACACACACATGTCCAACATTCTAGTTTTCATCACCTTTAGTGCTGCCAGAGGCTTTGCGTCAAGTTGAGTCTTGCTTGGCCTCAAGGACTCATTTGCACCTATCGGTCTTTACTTCCCTCCAGTGAGAACTAATATCGACGTCAGCAAAGTGTGATTTTGATAGATTGCGTTTATACTCAACAATACTGTTTATTCTATTTTATTTTTTCTCCTCCATGCCAAACTGGTTAAACTTCAGCTTCTACACAACGATTATTCATTACGCAGATAACATTGAGAAAACATAGCGATCCTTCCACAAAATGCGGAGCATGGCAATGCGATTTCAGAGTACATGTTAATCCTTCTGTTGATTTCGAAAGTACATCAAAAGTATGAAAATAACTGCCTGAAATCCCCTCTCTCCAGAGATGATAATGTGGAACCATGTCTCTCCCTTGCAGATACGACTGGATAATCTCTTTAATTATCAGGATCCTGGCAAAGATCTCAGCAGACAACGGGTGCCATGAATGCAATTAATCCATTTCTTTAGATGAATTGCAGTGAAATACTTGCATCTATTTTTTATGTCTCTTGTAAGTCTGTTAAAAACATTGGGTAGAAGAGAAAACACTAGTTTCTACCTAATTGAATCCCAGGTGACTGCTGGTTGTTTAAAGTTGAATATCAATTACAGCTTTCTGCCATGTCAGATTCAGATTCAGATTCAGACAACTTTATTTATCCCAAGGGGCAATTCAGTTTGTGACCCAAGAGCATTCCTTCAGACCCTCTAAAGTTCAAGATGGTTCCGTTCCCAGTCACCATCAGCGAGCGGACGGTGCTGCTATTCTGTGCTCCAGGCAGAGGGAAAGACGAGCGCAGACAAAGCCGCCTTTAGGAAAGAGCATCAATTTGGGCATTCACGAGGGAATTCCTCAGTTCCATTAAGGGATAAAAAAAACAAACCAGGCAGTCGTTTTTTATTTTTGTAGTGGTGAAATATTTGAAGCCACCAGTAGAGGAAATGGACTGTTGACTGCAGAGAAGTGTTGTCAATTCAGTCAGTCTTTCATTGTTCTTTTGCTGTGCGTTCACATTCGCACTTTTAATTCATTGTGGCTGCATAAGGAACTATTTCATTGCCTTCATCGGCATGAAATCGCATCACATCGGATGTCTGCTCCAAATCCTTCCAGTGTTGGGACATCCAGCTGTGCCGATTGTCATACCCTCTGAAATATATCAAGCATATCCTGCAACGAAATGTTCCAGGCCTCGCTTGTTGCCAAGCTCACCCCGACACTTGCCTTTCATTAGCATCCCATCTGATTTTCCCTTGTTTCCGGGCCAACACTGTTTTCCCCAAGCCAAAACTTCCCATAATACACTGCAGGCATCCACTTTCAACCACTGCTTAGGGAGCCGTTTGATTCTTCAATTTATCATTTATGTCAGGGGGAGTTGAAAGGCCAACGGATATTGTTCACATTGTGACAAAGGAAGATTCATAGTCTCTGGCAATTATGAGCTTCAATTGCTGACAGTGGCGTGTGTATGCGCGTGTGTGTGTGTGTGCAAATACACCACAGTGAAACAAGCGGTTGGAGGAGGAAGGGGAAATAAACAAGATGGGGATGTGAAGTAACGTGTCATGGACAGGTCTAAGTGAGATGTTTGGTTTTTTTTTGCATTTTTATGAGCCCCATCCACAAAGCGCTGTTTCAGCAAGCCAGAAAAGCGCAGACCTTATCAGGACGCAGCTCAGATCACGGGCCCGAGATTCGGAAGTTCAGCACTTTTATGATTGCCTCCCCTCATATTTACATGGTCACACGGGCGTGCGTGCGGGCGTACACAGCCACACACGCATAAACACATCCTCGTAATAAACACTTTCATTCACACGGCTCATAATGATTTTTATCAGCCTTGCGCTGAGTGGAAGTATCGATTGACTTCATGCCAGAACAGGTAGTTCCAATCCAAATGCTGTTAAAATCCCCTGTGCGCGGAACATTTCACCAACATTTATTTCTCAAATTAATTTGATTGAGAGTATGATGGCAGTAAAGCTTTATTTCTATAGCATCTTTTCTAAATACTGTTCAGCGTTTTATATTAAACAAAAATCATAATGCAGCACATAATTATATACAAAACTTTCAGTACACTAATTAATCATCTATCTAATACAATTATTTGACTTCACAGTGTCAACAATGACAAAGCAATTTGACAAAAAAAAGAAAAATCCAAAATCTGTAGTAAACATGTAGTAATCATAAGGAAGTCCTAAGTTTTCCCGCTCGGCTGTCGGTGTAGCTGGAAGTGGAAACATTTGGGATGAGTTTGGGTGCGAGAGGGTTGAGTTTATGTGTTTGTCGTAGAGATTCAAGTCTTGGCGGTTTGGGTTGTGTGTGTGTCATGATGCTTGTTTATCCGTTGTTTTTATGATCCACCTTTCAGAAACACACTCCCCCCCCCTCCCCTCCTGATCAGGGAGTTGCTGGAAATATTAGCCTCCCTGACACCAGCTCTACAGCAGCCTCAACAAAACCATCAGCTATAATCCCCACCGAGATCCAAGCCCGTGTAGTTTGCGAGGGATTAAAGGGTCCAGCTCGCCATGTCTCTAAATGTCATATTTTTTTTTAAATAATGTGCTTCGGATATTTAGAATGTTTGTCTTGTCCCATCACAAACACAAAAGCAGGTTTAAGTGATTTTTGATCACATTTGATTCAGTGCCGGTGCTGAGATATTTGCATAATGGTGTTTTTAACTTTCCATTAAAAATGTTGATTTTCTTATTTTTATTTTTTTGTGGGGGGGGGGGGTTTGAATGTTCTTTTTAGCACATTGGTTTACTTGAGAGATTTTTATGCAAACGATGGTTGAATATATTCCCATGGTGGTACTTGAAATAGCATAATTAGGAACGATCAATGATAAAGAACCCCACAATAACAATTACACATCGGTGTATTTGTTGGTGACCGATATGTTGTAGAGCATCCGTGTCTTAATCTTACCCCTTTGATCTACATAGCTGACCTCTTGTTTCTTTTTCTTTCAGCTATTCTGGGAGAGTTGTGGGAAATGGTCTACATGCCCAAAGGCAGAACCCAGAGGTCAGGGTTCGTGTCCCGAATCCTGCGCTGGCTGACGTCAAGGAGAGGTTGGAAAACTTTAACCAGGTGGGATGTACCGCCGTGCACTTCAACATAAACTCCCGTCTTGAAGTAAGTGTGCAGAAAATACTGCAATCTTCTCAAGGTTAGACTCAATCAGTTGAGTCTTCATCCATATGTCACGAATAGCATACGAGACGAGGTTCGCTAAAACTCTACAAACACAGAGAGAATGTCGGTTCCTCTCTCTAATTAACACTTTTTTAGAGGATTAATTATGCAGTGCCGCCAAACGGTCCTTTCTCTCAGATTCAATGAGTTGTTTTGGGCATAAATTCAAAGATGAATGGAGAGCATAGCGATTGAAAGGGAGGCAGAAAATAAATAAAAAGGGAGCTGCTTTGGAGAGGAAAGAACAAGAGAGATGAGAGGCGGTAACATAAGGTCAGAAATGAGTGACAGATGGGCAGCAATGACACAAGCGTCCTCAGAGATTGTTCGTCGTGTGTCTGGGCTTTAGTGTTGAAAAGGACCGAGAAGAAAAGGACTATTTCACAAAAGTCCCCAGAGGCCATTTGAGGAGAAAAACGGACCAGGATTCAGTTCCGTTCTGCCTGCCTGCCCTTTTATTTCCATAAAAATTCAGCCCACATGTAGCAAACCAGCCACCTCTCACATTTTCTATCGCTTTATCGCTCTGTCTGTCCCGTCTGTACTTGTTTCACTGCTGCAGATTCTCTCTCATGCGCCTAAAAACTTCACTGATCTGTCCTTGTGATTTGGTTTGTCTTTATTTCACTGTATATTATGATGGCGCATCATTCCGCTCACATCCTCTTCCTCTGATCGCTCCTCTCCCTCCCGTTCATTTGTGTTTTAAATCTCGCCGAGCCATTGGGTCCATCTGTCCGCCGCTGTCAGCTCAAGATAATGTTTGTCAGATTGAAACATCCCACGGTACGCAGTGGCTGTAAAGTGTCCTGTCGCCATGGTAACCATGCCGAAATGAACGGATGTCCTGTTGACATTTACGGGACTCAAAAGGCCCACCTTGAGTCTAGACCAGGCGGCAGAGCTCGGCTGAGCTTTTATGTTTGCACTAGATAAGAGCAAAAGATCACGGGTGTTAAACTGTATTACGTGTTATGGTTTGAATATCCAGTTTAATTTCGGGAAGCCCGTCTGGATCCATGACTTGCAATAGCAAACTTTACAGGACGACCATGGTGCGTATTCGGCCGTGAATGCAATTGCAAGGAGGGGAATTAACTGATATAAAGCCCATTGACACAGTTAAGACATGTTCCATACTCAGATCAGCTCCACTTTCAGTCAGTTTTATAACATGATAATCATAACTCATGTTGCTTAGTGCAGGTTGGTTTACAGTTGCAGAATAACAGAAAAAAGGCAAGAAAGTTTGGAGGCATTTAAGTTTTTTTTTCTTTTTTAATCCCTGAAATCCTTCCTCGTTATGCTTTTACTGCTGCACTCTCCGACTTTGAGAAATGAAACCACAGTGGACCGTGCACAGCAGGTAGTCGAGGGGAGCCACGAGCACGGAGCGTTCCAGAAAATACACAAAGCCGATTCGCTTCAGTCTATTTGGAAGGATTAAAAGCAGCTACTGAGGTAAAACAGCTCTTATTGATCAGCTACACCTGAGAGCCCCTGCTGATATTTTATCCTTAGCTAGTGGAGAGAGACGGTTAAATCGGATGTCATGGTAGGATTCTCAACATATGGCAACCCTGTTGTAAATGATGCATGAAAAATCTGACAGGGAGGAAAAGCTCAGAAAGAAGAGGTGCATTTTCCGAGATGTTCCTCATGGACTCGATGTCATCAAGCCGTTGTTTCTGCTGCTGCTTTTTTGCTGTTCTCTTATATATTTGTATTAGCAAGAAACACTGTGAGACATATATGAAGTTATGTATCATTGAAGATTGGGTTGATATCTTCATGGGAAAAGATGAAGGAAAATAAGGAACCTGTTCTAAATTTTAGTTTAGTTTTTTCTTTATTTTCCTATTTAAGAGACATTGAAGGTATTTCATTGAATCACTAATCTGAGCTTCTCCAAATTTGAATAACCTCCATTTCTGAGATTAGTGGAGTTAAGAAGTGTATATTTCCACCTATCAGACAGTGCTTACACCCAGAGCACACACCCACACACACACACACACATAAACTGTAATAGTTAGATTTGCAGGGTAGGATAGGACAGAGGAATCATTACTAGCAAACATTTCCATTTAACGAAACTGTGAATAAGTCAAGCACACACATGAAAAAAAGCCTAAATCTCCTGACTCTTCCATTCAGTGAGTTGGCTAAATTACAGTGCCCCCCCCCCCCATGTTTTTCTTGCTCTCCTTCTCCCTGCCTGTAAATGCTACTCATGTAGACAATAAATGTGCGATGGACTTTTCAGTCCCATCCATCGGTCCAGCTGTTTTTGGGTGGGGAACCTTTTTTTTTTCTTCTTACAATGGTCTGTCTGTTTCCATATGAGTATTAAGGCTTGGTAATTTGTCAGTTTGTCAATTTGTACTGTTGGTAAAAGTCAGTGGCAACACACAGCGTTGGGGGGGGGGGGGGCAGATGTTCATTTTCTGTGAGACTGTAAATCAGATGGAAACATGAAGTCCAAAAACAAAGACAAAGACAGACAACATCTTTAAAAGCAGTCCAAAGTCTGCTGGACCGAGAGTTGAAAACACAGAGGAGAGTTGTGTTTGTAATTGACGAGAGTGATGAAAGGCTTTGCTTCCTGGCTTGACCAGTAAACCGGCCACATTAGATCAAACATATTGAACACACAGTCCACACATCCAGTTCTTGGCTCCGTTTGCTCCTGCTGGGACTTAGCATGTGCAAGTCCGTGCACGTGTTTTATATTCCTTAAAAATGTATGAAATTAACTATACTAAAAAAAGCATAGAGATTCGCTTTAAAATTGTAGCATTGCCATGTAGCAGTCAGAAAGTGTCTGAGACTCAAAGTTAAGTGGAGTCCAGAGACGAATAAAGAGTTGGGTCTGGAGTCTGGACTGGAAATGTTGGAAATGTGTCACAGGGAGGGGACAAATTCTTTCCACTTGAAGAAGATGATGAGGCCGGCTTACACGGGAGCGCTGCTGTTCCTCGCTGCTGCTGTGGCAACAGCACAGCAACAAGCCTCGCTGGCCAGGGCTGTTGTTAGTTTGGCAACCAAACATCATGAAAACAGACTCTAACTTAAGCATGACATTTTTTTTACCATCATAATTAGATGCAAAAATCTCGTAAACACCCGTCCCAACTCTGAATGCTCTTTCATTTAAGGTCTCTCTCTCTTCTGGTGGATATTCAGTTGCATGAAGACCGATTTGTGTCCTGTGACCTTTTTAATAATGAGCTAGAGATGAATGTCCTCATTTAGAGCTGGACGTTGGCAGGGATTCCTTGATTTTAATTTAACCAGAATTCATGGACGGAAAGGGATGGGTAGATGGATGTGCTGAATGAATAGACAGATAGGGTTGTAGGTAGGTAGATAAATTCCCTGACAGAAGCAGATGTTTACTCTCTCTCTCTCTCTCAAATACTTTACTCCTGATCCATCTCAGGGTGTGACAGGAGCAGGGTGTGACAGCTAACAGCACAGAATGTGTGTGATTGACTAGCGAGAGTTAAACAAGGTCGTGGCCGATGATGCGTCACTAAAGGAGAACAACAAAACCAGCTTGTGCGTGCGAGTGTGCCCCAGCAGTTGTTTAAAAAAAAAAAGTATTACACAGACTTCTTGAGAAATCTAGTTGTTTATTTTCAAAAGTACAAGCAGCTTCAGTTTTAGATTTAAGACAGATTGAGTGAAATTTGGTGCAGCTGATCCATTTCTTTTCAGAAATGTGATTCTATGAAACAAATTGTTTTGGCTCCTCACTCCTGGGACATAGAAGCAATACATTTCTGCATTCCTGAGTTAAAGATGAATATTTTTTGTCTGCTCCAGGAACATTTCTTCCAAAATAAGCCGGTCAATTTAAATGCTCTTCTATGCATACCTATAATTTCATATTGTTCAGCATGTTATTGATCTCTATGATGTAATGTTATGTGTTGGGAAATATACTCTCTCTCTCATTCAGCTGTATTTATTTATTTATTTTTTGTACTTTTTTTGGATGTTAAATGTAGGGGAAATTGCAGCTATTTCCTCTTAAATAGAGAGTGGAGAATGGAGAGACTTTCAATTTAAAAGTTGGAAGGCCTTTGGTAGACTTTTAGCAATTACCACCATGACTTGTTCTTCTCGTTTTGCCCACATTTCCCTTTTCTTTTTTCTTCTTCTTTTCTTTGCCCACATATTCAGATTTACTAAGACTACCCTCAATGAGGTGACAAATGTTTCAGGCTGGCAGGGGAGCAGAAGAGTCTACGTCTTAATGTGGCGAATGCAGTTTGACAGCAGTATCCCACATGAGACACATGCACAGACATGCAGAAAAACACCCACTTACACAACGACAGTGGCAGTCGCCCATAACCAGCGGCTGCATTTCACATTTGTGCTTTTCAAAAAAGATTTCTGTCTCTGACTGAACAATGCACTGTACTAGAGGAAATGATAAATTGATTTAAAGGTCATCCATCCATTCATATATTAGGTCTTCTGTGTCTCTTTTCATTATTGGTTCAAATCCTGTACAACTTTTACGAAACAACAAAATTCTGTCATATCCACATACACAGTGACATTCAGAATTATTTTAGATGTGTTAGAGAGAAGGCCAAGTCATGTCAGAATCCCTGTAGGTTTAAATGGCGGCTCTGTATGTCACACAAATGCTGCCGCCTTTGATTCTATTCTGCCCACGTGCTGACATTTATCTTCCAGTGTGAAAATTGCTGGGTTTGATGCTATGGCCAGGTCACACTTTGGTTTAAGTGCGTAGTTCCTTTGTAGGGTTTAGATATTAATACAATTTTTATTTGTATTAGAAATTGACTCACATTAACAAATGAGTAACGACTGTGTCTACGCTGAAGAAGAAAAAAAGGCAATTTGAGAAATGGCTTATTAAGACACTCATTGAAACCCAGAGCTGCTCTTGTGAACGGCGACGGGATTGTTTGGAAATCGGATAGGGAGACAGACTTTACCCTGCATGCTGTGTATTCAAAAATCATTAAGGACTCATTGGAATTTGTATGTCCCTCCTTCTGTAGCTGAAAGTAAAACTTCTCCTTCAATTCGTTCTCGGCATGCTACGTATGAAATTATGAGACCGAAATAATGTGCAACAGTCAAAACAAGCCAACAAACTGCATTGGACAGCAGCCAACCAAAAATTGGCCTGTCTGTAGTTTCCACAGCAACGGTGTCTTAATTGATTCTTTCCTTCAATAGCATGCTTTCAGGACAAGCGGGGCCAAGCAGCATTGTGTTAAACCTCCCATGAATGGCACAGTCATACTCAAATGGTTATTTGGATGGTGTTGCTACAGAACACTCCAATGTTCAGCAGAACGCTTCCTTGTTAACTCCTGAAATGTGCAGTAGACTTATTCAGCTGCTTTGCATAAAAGAAATACGAATTGGTTTATGACGGATGCTGTCCAGGGCCAAAGAAGTTTTCTCTCTCTCTCTCTCATGCGCTCTCGTTCGGCCTGTCTTCCATAATCCGACCCTTGCGTAATATGTAAACCGAGGAAGAGGAATGATGGCAAATTCTAGGTAACTTTATTGCACACAAATATGTGTGCTTCATTCCATATACTCACGGGGAGAGGAGAATATCATGGCTGCAGATATTGTTGTTCCCAAACAACAAAGACACTTACCCACAGTTCCATGAAAGGGAAATATATTTACACGGATTCGAATAAAAAGTACACAATCCAGCTTGGTGCAGTGCGTGGTGCTGTTGTTAACCCAATTCCAGCATCTCTCTGTTTGACAGAGTGACGGCATTGGACGGGAAAGACTGTTTGAAAAGTTCCGTTTTACATCGGCCCTGTAAGAGTCTCTTGGAGAAGGAGCGCCGCTGTCTGTCCAGTGTGTTGTGGAGAGGTTGATCCGAGTTGCCTGTGATGGACGACAGTTGTTGTTTTATTCCCCAGTGGCCTCCTCTTCGCCACTGCCTCGGGAGTCTCCCGCTTGCAGCCAATGGCAACGACCAGATTCCCTTCCCTTTATTGATCAGGACAGGAAACATTTGGACCGGAATGTTTCTTTCGCCGGTGACTTTGAAAACAGTTGCTTAAAGGTCACCTTTACTGTCAGGCATGTTGAATGACAGAGAGTCAGGTGTGGATGGCAAGGAGATCAGCGATCCCTCAACACCCAGAACGCCGCCTCCAGTCCTACCAACCATCCCTCAAAAGTGTTTAGTGACTATTCTTTCTGTGCGAAGGTCATCTGTGTGTCAGGACTGATCCTGTCAGCTTTCCCATGAATGCTAAAGTGTCTCCTGGTGTGTGTTTATGTGTGTTGGACAATGATTAAAATATGTAAACTGTGTGTTGCGTGTGGCGCAACGTGGCGTGGCGTGATGGAACAAAGAGCACCTTCATGATTGTAGGCACATTAACAGGTTTTTTCCATGTTTGGTATGTTCATTGTTGCACAAATAATGCATTTGCCTAAAAAATGAATTGTGTTAAAGTATTAGATGAATTTGAAATAGCACAATTGCAACAACAGCAAGTGCAACAATGTACCACTTCCTGGTTGTAATATCTCGAACATGTCATGTAAATGTGTTCCCTTTTTATCATTAATGCCTTGATTGATGCTTTACACCAAGATCAATGGGTATTGAGATATAACTGTAGTTGATGATGTCATTGTAATATCTAAATTACACTTACAAACCAGTGTGCTCACAAAAACCTGGTCTCAATGTGTTTGTGGCTCAGGAGACCCAGCAGAGGTTTCCAAAACTGGACCAGATGGAGGTCTGGGAGGAGCTGGGCAGCGGGGAAACGGTTGAGGGCAGCAGCACAGACTGTGACGATGAAGATGGATGCCAAGCATCAGGTGACGGTCAAAGCGAGTCCTGTGAGTAATTTAAATCCATCTCCGCACTCACGATCACGAACGTATAGGCACACATTTCCCCTCTGATATTTATTTGTCCTTTATCTAACTGAGCAAGTTTCCCCTGGAATACCAACCGATTTACCGTCCTATACATTTACATAAGTCTCCTGAACAAGACGCCCGCTCATCCAACATGACTGCAACTAACCCCCCTTGCAGCCAATCAAAGGCTATGCAGCTACTTGAGCAGCATCATGTGCCGTGCATCACACCAGCACTACAAGGGACATGCCTTGAAGTTGAAAGAGGACCACAAGTTTCTTCAAAGCGCTGCAACTACTGGCTGGAGAAGAAACAAATGCAGCAAGGTGTAAACAAGTGGTGCGAGAGCGTGCCCATTTCGCACTGTGGCCGGGGACAGATGAAGTAAACAAAGGCTGTTTGTGAAGGTGAACAAACAAGTGGGGCAAGCAGGGTAAAGATAATCTGTCCATCATGTTGCATGCAAACATGGCAGCAGGAAAGGAGGAGATAACGATCACTGGCATGATGGCCCAATGTCTTATGAACATGAACGTCTCATCATTTCCACTTATGAGACGTTATTCAGAGTTAGGTTTGACAGGTCTGGTGGTCATCTGTGAGACGACCACCAGTCCAATGTGCACTTTTATTCTGAGATAGGTTTGACTGTATTTGCACACGCACATTTAATGTAGCCTGCAGCGCGGATAAGCGGCTGTAGGCGAGACGATTGCGATCTTCAGAGGACATACTCTATTATTCCTCTCCTTTCTCCTGCTCAGTGAGCATTGAACAGTTTTCTGAGAATTACCACAATGTCACTCTTTTATTCATCTCCTGTGTGGCAATAGAAATTCTCGTTAACACAATTTTTCACACTCTGCCATCTTTGCCAACTGTGTCTCCTTGAGGCTACTGCGAAGGTAGCAGCACACAAGGTTCTTCACACACACACGCACACACACCGGCAGTAGAAAGAATAAATGCTCTGATCCATATGCTCTTAATAATAGCAGGATCCAGCTTTTGAAGGTGAAGATTATTGGGCTGGTTAAAGAGGCCATGAGGTGATGCTGTACCGGGAGATGTCCACACTATGTAGACAGGCAGACACGAAGAAGACGGGCTTGTTCATAATGTCTTCGATCGAGTCAGCCCAGTTTGTTTGGCTTTCACGAAACTTCTGCAAGACTGCAGAAATGCCATTTGCTGATTCAGCAGCCTCTGCACCGTGTTTACAAATACACACAGACACAGTTTGCTCACAGAGATAACCACATACATTAAAAATTGTTATGTAGAATATTTTCAGCCATCATATAGCACAAAGCATCTATTTGCAATGTAAAGATAATCATGCAGGACTGTTCATAGTTGAGCCAGGTTAGCTGTGCGCTTACTTAAGTTTGCATGTGAGATTGTACGTTAGTGCAAGAGAGTCAAACCATACATGTCCTCCTGAGAAACTTTCTGACATTGTAAAGCACCAAATAAGTATGGAGTTTTATAGTTTAATGAGCCGTGTTTCGTTCCTTTCTTCGTTCAAGCCAGCACTTGTCCGTTCTGGGCTACTGTAAACACAAGGCTTTGAAGCTCTTTCCATCTCTAGATATTATTCCAAGGTAATGAAGACACAGCAAAGAAAAACAGCAAATCTTTCAGAGGATTACAAAGCAGCAAAAAAATAAATACAATTTAAATATTAAATTCCATATCTGACTATGGAACAACGGAAATGGCTCTAAAATAGCTCTGGCGGGGGGGGGGGGGGGGGGGGGTACATTTCTGGCCATGGTCATTGTGGATACGTTTACAGCCTTTCCCAGAGCAGTGACAGCAGGTGCAGTATCCGAATAGCTAGGGATAATAAATCAAACCACTGTGAGGGGTTTAGGAATCAAACCCATCAATCTGTCCACGAAACATAAAAACCATATCCTGTTGCCTGTGCAACTGTCCTTTTGAGTTCTAAAGAGCAATTTGCCCGAAGGAACCCACGCAGACACGGAGAGAAGATGACAACGCCACAAAGGAAAGTCCCAGGTCTTCCGATTGAATCCAGGGACTTCTTACTGTGTGATCATTATGCCACCCTATTATTATTATTATCATTATCATTGATCATCATGCATTTGTACAAATTTAGTTTTTCCAGAAGTGGGGGACATCATGGACTTCACTGAGCCTCGAGTTATATCTTAAACACACTCAACTTTTGGGATTTACACATTCCTCTTTCTCAAAGCCTGAACTTTGGAAACAATAAAAAAAAAATACATCTTTAGCTGGGTGAGGATGTAACGCATCACAGAGGCAATTGTTTACCTCTATGTAGCTGTTGCGCAACTCCCAAGGCCCATGTTAAAATAGGGCACGATCTCCCACCGTCCCATTAATAGAAGTTTCAGCTCCAACCCAAGGAACAGCACTAATTTAAAGAGATCATGCATTTTGCATCATCACTCACATGTAGGGGAACTGATGCTGATACAGAACCCCCCCTGCATACTGAAGCTTCCTTTATGAATGCAGATGCTTCATACATGAGTAAGATCAGTGGCCAAGTGATGGTCGGCAACCTTATGAAATGCTAGCTGTGAATGTGTAGCTCAGTGTTAACATTTCACAGTGTCCGGGCTAAATAAAAGATGACAAAACACTTCAGACAAGAGTTCAATATGCCACATTCTTTTCAAATAGTCCAATTAGGCATCCACCACTACAAGAAAGTGCAGTCTGATGGCATGATGTCATTCCTGTTTGATGTTCAGCTCCTCCTCCTTTGCCCAGAGACATTGCCAGTGTGCATTGTGTGCCGACGAAACAAGGACCGGTCGTGTAAGAGCCGCCGAGATTCACAGCCATGGAAAGGAGAATAAATCAGAGAGCCTTTAATGTACCATTTCATCCTTTTGCCCCGCAGCAACGACAGCCTCCTCTGTGGTACATTGTGTGGCACGACTGCGGCTTATTAACTGAATTAGCCCTGGGGGCACCTGTTGGCGCTCGATCCAAAGGAGATATTCATTTGTGGATAGTTCATTAAAGTGTTATTCTCTAAAATATCCACGTTGGGACATTAGTCCGCTAATCCCTGCTTTCGGAAGAGAGAGGAGACGCCGAATGTCCGTGCATTGAAAGATCGAGCAGCACTTTATTTGTCTGAGCACAGCGAGTTTGTCTTGGTGTCTGTGCGGAGAAGGGCTCGTCTCGTCTGGATATTTGGGAAGATCCGGAACAGCCAGCAAATTCACAGAGACAATTGAGGTTGTTTTTTTTCTGATACTGGAAGTGCAAGAAAAGGCTTTTGGTTTTCTGAAGACCTAAAGGAAGAAACATGGTAGATCAATGAAATCTCAAAAACATTCCCACTGCTACGCTTCTTTTTGATTTGATCTCAAGTATGGCGGTTGTGTTGCTCTTTAGGAGGTCTCCCTGCCAAAGGGGCTGGCACGTATTGAAAACAAGAGGAGAAAGTGAGTTATCTATCTAAGAGTAGGAGAAGTAAATCCACGAATAAACACTTACGAAGATTTAGCCGGAGGGATGTGCACAGTGTGAATGATGCAGCTGTGGTATGTGGTTAACAAGTACAGATCTCTTTTGGTAACAGCCGCCATCTGTGTGGAATGCTGGTGAGGTCACTGAGACAGTGAACACACCTACAGCACTATAACCACAGTCTGCACACCAGTGGCTAAAGCACTTCGTTAGCCTGAAGCCACGGGCACTAATTGTTTTGCGTCACTAGCAAAGAACAAATCTTTCCATCTTGGAATGCTTCGATGATTCTAAGAGTACTTCAATGTGTGCCTGTTATTCTCAAACAGAATGCAGAATGTATTGGCCTTTTGTGTGTGTGTGTGTAGGTGTCTGTAATCCTCACTCGAAGGGATGACACTATTTCAACTCCATAGCTGCTGATATGGAGTATTAAGTTGGGATTTTTATTTATTTATTGCATTTATACACTCTCACATTCATACGAGCACACACAGACACACACACACACACACACACACACACACACATAGTCACCAATAGGTGGGCCTACATGGCATAAGAAAGCTCCAACTAGCACATTTTGAATTTAAAGCTGAATGGTTCCAGCACAAAAGCTGCACTCTCCATCTATCAATGTCCGGCACAATGTGTGCTTTTGTTTCTGCTAAGTTTAGCCGTGTAAATCTCCTCTGTTCAAAAGACTGCATTGTATTGCATGGCTATAATGACCTTGAACCTCGCCTTGGCGCAGTCATTTAGATTTGTCGCATCAGCCTTAAAAGATCCGCTGGTTGCCAATGTGTGTGTGTACCTGAATGTCAAAGGCGCCGGGAGAAAAGCCTGTAAGGCCATAAAGGTGTGTGGCAGCTGTTCGCTTTGGCAGGAAAAGCACATTCCTGAAACGAATGGTTGCTCAGGCAGGACATGGCCGACTTACAACGGTGTTAGCAGGATCAGGCCGGATTGACCCGAAGCCTGCTACGGCCAGCCAATGCCCCAGCCTGGATCACACCTGCCTTTCATGTTAGCAAACGTGCAAATGAAGAAAAGACTTGTGACTAAAGAAGACATGAGGTCGGAGGTTTCTATTTGAGATGTGGAGAGGTAATACCATAAACTTATATGGAGTGATGTTATGGAACAAATGGCACCATGATGCATGGATGGACACTAACCTGAGCATAAAAGGTTCTGGGCCGTAACTCATGGATGCAACATGCACATTTATGGGGCAATCTACCACGAGAGAGCGGAGTTAGAAGGGTGGGTGAGGGATTCCGTGCCTGTACCAGACAAGGTAAAACCGACTCACCCCCCTTGAGCTATCCGTCCCTGGGACTGGCGTGCATAGAGGCTGACTGGCCAGCAGATGTAGTGGCTGCGTCCCAGCATGGATATCAACAGTAGGAGTGCCATTTCCTTTAGCCTTTTATCCGGGAACCGAGGGGCCCAGGAGAGAGCTCGGCGTGGCAAAGCAGGGTAGGAGGAGAAGGAACACGAGGATTAGAGACGGCTTTAGCTAGTCAGGAACAAAGTTTGCTGAGCGTGGATGGATCTGGGAGGACGAGCACTCCTTCACAGAGTCATGCTATCCGTCTGTCTGACTAATGTGAAATGTTTCATAATTTTCTCTATATTTTTTTTTTTTTGCAAATCTATGGATTATTGAGAACGTAGACTTTTAGACTTTTTTATTCATTTATTTCTTATATGTACCCTCTGTTCTGTAGACAAAAGTACTTGAGATCAACTGTCCCCCATTTCCTGCTGCCTCCGTCCTTACTTCTTTTTTAATACCATTCCACCTTTCCTTTCAGCAGCCTCTGTTCTTTCCAAGCTGTGCGTATTGGTGTGCCCTGCGGTTTTTATGGCACTGAGCTTAAAGGGCTCCCTAGGCGTGCACTCATCAGAGGAGAATGGTTCTCATTAGCCGGCATCATCATTTCCTTTCTAAGCACAATCAGCGAAGCCTTAATGATTGAGCTTCTCCAGCACACCTTTGGGATTCTGGTTGGGAAGCACCAAGAATCTCTACTGTAGTAAACAGGTCTAACTAAAACGCAAGGACGTGGTTGGGAAATCACCACCTCAGAGGTGAGGGAAATATAAACATGCAATTTAGCATTTTGTTTTGTTGCTATGAAGTTTATAGCAGACTAATAACGAATGCCAGTGCTCTGATACCATGGCCACATAAAAATCTTAACTACAGTACCAAGGAAGGAACTGCTACTCACTACTATAACAAGGATTCCTGACTGCAAGTGCAGGTTTCCAGGCAGTTAATGCCATTTTAAAGACGTTTCCAGACTCATAAAGTCTCCTTTATTGAGCGCTGCAAATGCAATGGATACAACTTGAATTTTATTGTGTGCAAAAACACCCTCGCACACGACTCCTCTACTTGTGCCCTCAGTCAGGCTTGGATTAGACTTTTAGCTCGTCACTGAGACCTGATTTAATCACTATTTAATGAATTTTTTTGTTGCTGGTTACACAAAATAACAGACAGACCTACAGCTGAGGTGATTTAGTGATGGCTCTAGTTATTTGGGATATTACTGCTAATATCAATGCTTCTCTGCTGGGGGGGCTGGGACAGGGATTTGATGAAGCGGGGGGGGGGCATGTGCTTGTTGATTGGGTGACCCCCAGCCCCGGCTACGAACACAGAATACTGGGCTTTCTTGCTGTGACACAGCGCTGAACAAATAACTGAAGACATTCCACTGATATTGAAAAATACAGTTGAAGGATAAGCAGGAAAGAGTCTGATCCTCTTTGTCTCTGCTCCGTCTGGTATGCAGAGGGAAACGTAGACTCAGTGAGGAGAGAAGGGCGGAAGGCACGCAAGGATTTAGGGTGAATTTTGCAATTACTTCTTCTCTCTCTGTCTCAAAATGATAATAATAAAAAAAATCTTTTGGTTTAAAACTTAAAGCAAAAGTGCACCAATGATATCTACTTTCAACAGCAGAGGTGTTTCGTCATTGCACGAGCGGTGAGACAATGGATGTTGGTAGCACGTTTGGCCTTGACTATCTGCAGTGTGAGTGTGTGCAGGTGTGTGTACATGCATTACATTTAAAGGCCTATATCCTGTTGACCAGTATTGAGTGTGACAAAGCCCCTCCATCCATAAATAATTTGCCAATTAGCTCTGACCCTGGAACAGATTGTGAAGCCTGAGGGCTGGGAGTGGGCTGACCTTTGACTATTAGGGCTGATCATAGACCTGCCACTGACAGTGTACTCAATGCACCTTAGTAATGTGATTCTAAAACTGCAGCCAGTTATACAACCAAGAGTTCACATCAAAGCGTTTGACTCACCCCACAAAATCAAACATTTACAACATCACAGGAGAACAGTTTCTTTTTCCGCGAGCCCACACATATTTCTGAAAATACTTTGAAGTTTTAAAGGCAAGCATTCACTTAGTTTAATCAGTTCAATTCATTGGAGGCTGTTCATTTGGTGCAACACAAGACTGCATCTTGTTCCGTTTCACTTTGTTGTCTCCGTACTGCCACAGCTATACCTGAGCAGGTAGCACCAAATGCCAGCCTAACACTCAAGCCTCTTTTTTTTTTTAACTTCACCCCGTCAGTGTCACTTGAATATCAAAAGTGAACTCTGGAGGGTTTTATGTGCGATTGGATTCTCGACGCTCGAGGCAAGACGAGGCACCAAATCCCAGCGAGGGAGACAGCGGCGAGACACTCGGCGGAGTATGAGACTTCTGCTCTCCTCAGCTGATTCCAGTCGGCAGGAAGATGGACCCATGTGTGAAATGCTATATATCAGAAGACGCTCGCACACACACACACTGACAGTTTTCTCCCGAGTGCTACGCGGTGTGCGTTTTCACTTGACTGCAATGGATGGCGGTGGAATGTGTGCCTGCAGAAGTGTGAGGGAGATAGAATATGAATGATAAATTGTCCGTGCCTTTCCATGCTTTTTTTTTTGTCTACAAGGGCAACCTGACACCTGCCACTGCAACGATGCATTTGGTGTTCGGGCGCTCACAGGTGGAGCGTGCGTCTGGCTGAACACCAATGTCAATGTGCTGGATTATTTGCATCCATGTTTGAGGCTGAATAGTCGTATTTGGCCTTCTTCAATAACCTCTATTGCATACAGAAGCTGCTTTCTTCTTAGGACCCCCCCTTCATCTTGAGAATGCATCACATTGACTGGTGGAGGTCACTTTCCTCCCAGGGCCCCTTGTTGCCTATTTGTTTCTGTGTGTGTGTGTATTTGTGTGAGAGTAAATCTCAATCTTGCCAATGAACTTAATAGTCCAGTGCTGCCATGAACTGTGGTGAGCAGATTCCATCGCACTGATCCCTGCTCTGGAGTCGCCATGCCGCTATGCCCGTTGCTAAGCAAGCTGTTAGCTAAGATGTCTACCCCATTGGTGCCCCCCCCCCCCCCATCTGCCCCTTTTAGCAGCCTACCAGAGACCTTGTACCAGTGCTGAATTCCTGTGGGTTGCCCATGAACCATAACGGTTCCCAGTGCACAAATTCACCATGTAACCCAAAAATATTATGGGGTTAGGAGCCCCTGGCTGACATGGCAGCACATGAGTCAATACTGGCTAAAACAGCACAGAGATGGATTGCAAATCATGAACTCTGTGAATGCATCCTTCCCTTCCCTCAAGAAAGCCTGTATGAAAAGACATAAGGAACGTATGGGTGGTAAATTAAATGCCTGTGAAAAAGCATGGCAAGCCGGGAGGATTTAGCATCGACCAGCCATGCTGAACCCCCGTGATCCATGGTTACCAGGAGCAGCATTAGTCTGTTGTTTGTTTTCAAAGGTCTGATCAGTTGCATGCTAATGGCTCTGTGTCATATTAATCACTGCTTAGCCCAAAAAAAGGCTTGCACATACAACTTAATGTGTGTAGGACCTCACAAGCAATTTTTGTGGTGTGTGAAATTTATGAAAATGCTGTAACCAAAGAGCAATGGTCCTTGAATGGTTGGTGTGGTTTGAGTCTTCTATGTATCGCTGGAACATTTGACCACATCTGTCTCCTTCTCTCTTTGCTTGGGAAAGAGCCTCTTTCTCTCAAAGCATCGGATGACAGTTTGGGAAGATCTGGGAAAGGTTGAACGTTAGGTTGGCTAAAGATGCTCCGCTCCCTGTTAATGACAGGGACAAATGGTGCAAAATAATTTTGACTGATCTTCAAATGATTGAAAAATGGCTTGTGGCTATGCGTCAAAAGAT